>NW_007248075.1:1176291-1210833 GCF_000164805.1 Carlito syrichta
AAAAAGCAACGAATGGAGGAAGAGAGTGAAAGGACTCAGGAGAGAGAGAGAGAGAGAGAGAGAGAGAGAGAGAGGGAGGGAGAGAGAGTCATCACTGGACCAATTTGAGTGCTTTCCAAGGCTGGTGGTCATGAATGTAAAATAAGATACATCAGCCTGACTTTGGAATCGTCTCCAGTCATATTCAACTGGAGGAAGGCACAGAGTTATCAAAGAGCTAGATTTAGGTGGTTGGGTTTTCCAGGAGAGTGTAATGAAAGGTGAAAGCACAGGGGGGTTAAAAACACGTGAAAGGAAGAGTCTGTCGTTACAGACCATGCACGATGAACGGATACGCAGTGAAGTCTGGACATGGGGCAATGAGTTCATAGGTTGTAGGCTTGATGCACCAAGGAAACTGGGAGGAATAATAATTGCTGGAGTCAGAAGGAGTAAAGGAAGCAAGCTGAAGGATGGGAGACAATGATCAGGGAATGAGACCACGGGAAGGGGTCGAACTTCCTGGGAGTGGCAGGGTCTTTGTAGGGTACAACTAAGGGGGTGGGTCGTTAAGGTTAAGAAGATCACTGAAGGCAAAGTGGTCAGGAAAGTGAACTGAAAGACTCAGCCCCATGGGCTTTGAAATCATCCCCAATGATGACAATAAGAGAGAGAGAGTAACAATGGTTCAGGGGTGAGAGTCCTCAAGGTATGAGGGAGTGATCTGGAAGTCTGCAGAGGACTATTATGAGAAAGTAAGATCGGTTGTGTAGTTTTCATGAGTAAGCTTCAAAGTTGGCGGGAGTAGTTAGGAGGGGGGAGGAATGACAGCCAGGGAGGAAAAATGAGGTGCAAGAAAGACTTCCATCCAACATTAGGTTTCAGTGGTAGGAAGAATGTGGGGGAGGACACAGACAACACTTAGTGGAACTTCAGAGAAGGCAGCCTCTGGGGAGGAGCCAGAGCCCACTGAGGGCAGGAAAATGAAGGAAGGAAACAGAAAAGATACAAAGTACTTACTATGTGTCAGGAACTCTTCTACAATGTTTTATGTGTTAACTCATTTCACCCTCAAAACAAGCTCTGTGAAGAAGATACTATTTTTACCCCTATTTTATAAAGGGAGAAATTCAAGCCTAGGGAGGCTAAACCTCTTGCTTGTACCACATGAGCAATGAGTGGCAGAGCTGGGACTTGAACTCAGGTGGTCCACCTTGGACCTCAATGTATGTGACCACAGTCCTTTATACCCAGCGGCCAGCATTGGAAGAAGGGAGTTTTGCTGATGCTGCCCTGTGAGTACAGGGGAAAGATTCTGGGCTTGGGAAGAGGTGCATGAATCAGATTAGATTAGTTCAGAGCCATATGGGATGGGGGATAGACTGGGATGTGGGCCTTCATAATCTGAAGGCATATGGAGCCAGTGTTGATGGTCTCCAAGTCAGATAGGAATGCAGAGGCTGCATGTGTTGGGGTAATGGTGCTAGGGATAGGAGAGAATTCTTGCCAAGAGCAGAAGCTCACCATCTCCTCATTACACGTGCTGGTGGAAGCTGGAGACTGGGAGCAGACAGCATTATGTGGAGCATAAGGAGATTTGGGGCCTCCTCTTCACTCAACCCACTGCCATTATCTTTTTTTCATCCAGAAAGTTTTTGGTTGTCAGCAGCAATTATGACATATTAATGAACAATATTAAAATGTGTTCGTTCTAACTTATACATTTGTTGGTGGGAGTGTAAATTAGTATAACCTTCATGAAAAGTAGTATGGAGATTTCTCAGACAACTAAAAGTAGATCAACCATTTGATTTGGCAATCTCAGTACTGGGTATCTACCCAAAAGAACAGAGATAGTTCTATCAAAAAGACACCTGCACCGGCATGTGCATTTCAGCACAATTTACAATTGCCGAGATGTGAAATCAGCCTAAATGCCCATCAACCAATCAGTGGATAATGAAAATGTGGTATATATACACTAGGGAATACTATTCAGTCACCAACAAGAGTGAAATAATGTCTTGCAGCAACTTGGATGGAATTAGAGTACATCATCCTAAGATAAGCAACTCAGGAACAGAAAACAAAATACCACTTTTTCTCACTTATAAGTGGGAGCTAAATTAAGGTTATACAAAGACATAGACAATGGTATAATGAACACTTGAGACACAGAAGGGGGAAGGGGAAAGGACAAAAAAAAAAAAATCACCTGTTGGGTGCGATATACACAGGTGGTGGTGGTGGGTGCACTTAAAGCCCATACCAAAACTATTTGTATCCCTTAAAGGTATTGGGGAGAAAAGTTCATTTAAAATGTAAATGAGTATATAAATATGTTCATTTATGTAGCTATGTAAATATATTCATGTGTGAACATTACTTAAATAATGAACAATATTTATTTTATTTTTTATGTTTTGAGTTGGAGTCTCACTCTGTTGCCCACACTGGAGTGCAGTGGCCGCTCCCGGCCACTGCAGCCTCGACCTGCTGGGCTCCAGCCATCCTTCCACCTCAGCCTTGCAAGTAGCTGGAACTACAGGTGTGTGCTACCACGCCTGGCTAATTTTTGATTTATTGTAGAGATGAGGTCTCGCCAAGTTGCCCAGGTGGGTCTCGAACCCGTGGGCTTAGGCAGTCCACTCACCTCGGCCTCCCAAAGTGCGGGATTACAGGCTGAGCCACCGAGCCTGGCAATGAACAATATTAAAGTCACTCTCATTTTGATTTTGTACATTTGTTTGAAATATGAATCTTCCCATTAATTTATCAAAGAGATTCTTATTGTAAAATCACTTTTACAAAATAGTAACTCTACAAATCTTCCTAAACCTTTTTTGTGCTATGTAGCTTATAAAACACTTTAGTGTGCACTATTTCATGTATCCACTTACCAAGTACCCATGGTCAGTCCTGTTTCTGGAATTTTTTGTCACTAAAATTTTACTTAGGTGATGGACAAATGAGATAATGAATTTGGTGATTTGGTGAAGGGCAGAGAGTGAAAATGTGAGACACCTGAAATACTCAAAATTTTCATTAAACTATTTTTTCTCTTGAGTTTTTAAAAATGAAAATATTTAAATCATATTCTTCAGAAGGTAGAATGGAGAAAAATTAGCACAAAACTCTTTCCAGAAGCTTTTCAACGAGCATTTATTAAGCTATTCTACTGTATTTTAAGTGGAATCACTTAGACACTCAGGTTTGCACTTGGGAAGGCATATGTGACTAACAGGAGAAAGCATTTGAAGTGTCTGATCTGGTTAAACTGCATTTTCACTCTTCTTGATGAATCAGCAAGAAGATCACTTTCTATATCAAAGTTATTTATTAAATTTTGTGTTGTTTGTGCAATGGGTATTTGCTGTTAATAGGAACCATCAGGATGTTGGAGATGACTTTCAGAATGATTTTTCTTTTGTTGCTAGAACAGCCAGACAAGAAGAAACCAGCTGAAGAAAGAGAGAAAAAGGTAATGGTTTTTATTTTCTTGTATACATAAAGCTCTTGCTTCTTGCCTAATCAGAATGATTTCTTCCAAGTAAAGAAATTCTATTGATGTGAGATAACAGACACTTTTCCACTCCCCTCCCCCACTTAATAGTGATTTGCTGGATTCGTAAAATAAGAGATAATAACTGGGCATGCCCATCTCAGTTCTGTACTTCTTTCTTTCTTTTTTTCTTTTGAGTTGGAGTCTCACTCGGTTGCCCAGACTGGAGTGCAGTGGCTGCTCCCAGCCACCGCAGCCTCGCCTGCTGGGCTCCGGTGATCCTTCCGCCTCAGCCTTCTGAGTAGCCGGAATTACAGGCATGCGCTACCACGCCCAGCTTATTTTTTTTTGATTTATTGTAGAGATGAGGTCTCGCTGCCCGGGCGGGTCTCAAACCCGTGGGCTCAGGCAATCCACTCACCTCAGCCTCCCAAAGGCGCGGGATTACAGGCTGAGCCACCAAGCCCGGCTTGTGCTTCTTTCTTAACCTGATTCAGTACTACAGAGTCTGGGTGCATAATGATATCTAATTCTGGGACGTAGATAGCAGGTCTCTTTGGTTTCCATGCTAAGTTATGTCCTCTAATTTAGCTTTAATGAGTAAAAGATGATATTTTGGTTCCCCGTGCCACTTTATTGCTTTATTCCTTAAATTGTACAAAAGCTAGGACACAATGGTGTTGTTGCATCAAGTGTATTATGCGCTGGAAATCTCAGACCTTTGGCGCTGGGTTAGATGCTTCTCCTGTGTGCTTGCCTAACCCCTTGACTTCCCCCTTTATAGCTCTTGACACATTTTTTATTAGCTTAATGCCTGTTTTTTTGCTAGAATATAAACTCCATGGTAACGATCAGATTTGTCTTGCTTATTTTGGCATTGCTAGACATGGTGGTTGAGAAATAGTAGACACCCAGTTTGTTGAATAAATGAATGAGTAAATCAGTGAGCTACTGACTGACAAAACGTTAAGTCCCTAATTTAGGCAGTGAATGAGAAACATAGAGCCAATTTGAAATTCTCCACTTTTAAATAGTACTTTTGTTTTGAGTTCGTCTAATTATAACCATTAAAAAAATCTGTGTCTTCTTTAATGAGTTGTAGTTGAACTGAGCTAGTAAACTGTAGTTAACCTAGAAAACACCATGCTTTTTTTGTAAGGATCAGCATTTCACTGAAGTCCACACCTCATCCTACTGCAGTGTCAGTCTAGCCTCCGAACAATGATCACTTCCATTCTCTAATATTTTATATCTCTATATGAAAATATAGAGATGAAGACCCATAATTTACAAAATGCTTGATGTGATCTATTGCTTAGTAACAGTAACATTAAAGCCTATTTTAACACGACTTTTAAGGATGAATAGAAGTAACTGCTTTGGGAAGGTTTTGCTATTTCTAAATGAAGAGAATTGGAGGATAGTGAAAAAGTAGATAATTATAATTATTATTTTGAAAGAAAGTATTAGATTCTATTTTTACTTGGATTGAGGCTCTGAAATAAACACTGAAATGAACATTGAAATAAACTCTGAAATGATCATCAGATTAAGACTCTGTAATAAAGATTATAGAGTTGTAAGCCCTATGCTAGGACCATTTCTATAAAAAAAAAAACTTATAAAGCAAGAGTAGAAAGAAAGCCTTCTTGGCGTTCAGTTAACAATTTCTTTCAATAAGTGAAATGCTATGATGTTCAGGTTATTTGCTGTGTAACAGTAAATCCTCAAATATCTGGAGGTGTAATCCTTTAGATGGATAGTTTTTGTTTAGTGTTTCTGTCTCTCACTTGGCTGCAGTCAGACTGTGGCTAAGGATAGAGTCACATGTCTGGTACTTTGACTGGGATGGTTGGAATAGATGTGGGTTGGTTAGCTGTCTCTTTCTCTCCTTGTGGATCATCCATGTGGCCAGTGGAAGCTTTTTTCACCACACAGTGGTCTCAGGGGAGCTGGATTCTTATATGGGATCTAGAGAATTATCCAAGAAAAGAGAGGTAGAAGCTGCCAGTCTCTTACAGTCTGGACTGTGACACTGGAAAAATGTCACTTCTGCCATATTTGCTTGGTGGACTTAGTCATTTTCTAAGGGACGGGACATAGGCCCTACGTCTTGATGGGAAGAATGTCAAAGAATGTGCAGCTTTTCTTTACCTGCAATGTATGTTAATGCCTCCTCAGCTGAAAGTTGCTAGCATCATTTGGTGGTAGTAGATTACATGGAAGATGTCAGTGTAAAACTAGTCCTTAAAAATTATGTACTCACAAAATCAAGAAACACAAAATTTGAAATACTAGTTTATATTCTGTTTACCCTGTTCATTGATTCTTAAATCATTTAAAACTGTGACTTAAAAAAATCAAAGTGGAATAGGTGAAATCTAATTTTCTTTCTACCAGTTTCTGAAATTAATATGTATCTTAAGGCCATAATGACTTGCAAAGTGATAGCAGCTAATGTCTTTGAAGCCATATTTTACTCATTAGGTCTTCATATTATGCACAAGCAAATGATTTTGGTGTCCTTGATGTGGTTTTTTTTTTCTGTTTTGTCTCTAGAGGAAATAAACTTACATATACGATTCGTTTCTCTCTAAATTACAGCTGTTTCCACAATTAAGGGAGGGATTTGCAAAGCTCAAAGCAAAATTAATTTTGACCTTGGGAAAAAAATGTGGAAATGAACTTGTTCTTTTTTTATCCTCCCGTTTAAAACCCAAGAAACCAATATTTGGGGTACGTTTTCTCCTACTGGCATAAAATGGATTCTGTAGGTATTGCAAAATACCAGCTTTTCTGGGTGACATAATTTATTGCCAATGCTGTGATTCCATTTTATGTATCTTGTAATATGACTTTAGTAATAGGTAATATTTGTTGAGCACAAACTATATGCCAGATTCTGCGCTAAGTGCTTACTTATCTTTGCATTATCTCAATTAATCTTCTCAATAGCTTAACAAGATAAGTACTAATATCATCCTTCCTTTCCCTATGAGGAAATGGAGGAGTTGAGTGGTTACATAGCTTGCTCAAGTTTACATGATAATTGGTGATCTGGGAAATCATACCTAAGTGTGGCTGATTCTGGAGACCAAGCTCTTAATCACTGTGTCATACACCCTCCAAACACACATTCAGTGACCCCAAGATCAGTGGATCATATATTTTTGACTGTGGTTCTTACAGGACAAGGACAAACTATAATGGTTCAACCATTAAATTCACTTTCCAGTTGAAAAAGGCCTTAGAATAAAGAATTGAAGCAATACAAAAATTGAAAAGTGGTGATTTATTTTATCATTCTGTAAGCTGAAAGGTAGCTTAGTGATTTTACCACATTTATACTGATAATGTGTTATTTAAATGACTCAAACTCATAGATAGCATATCACTAATAAAATATCTACCACAAAAGCAAAATGGGGGACCAACAATATGCTTTCCAAGAGAGAATGGTATTCTGGAGCCAAAATGAGAAAATATACTGAGGAAGAGTGAGTGAGTTTCAAAAGATTAAGTGTGGTGAAGACAGAACTAACCACTGGACTTAGCAATTTGGGAAGACTCAAATACTGCTTATGCTCATGTTAGTAGGAGATCTGTGATGTTGCATGGTAGACAGCTTATTAGACAATTGAATGAGACTCTTCAGTCAATTTTGGCAAAATACTAATTTTAGTTTATAAATGCCAAATTTTGGTAATGCTTCATGGCTCAGCTAGAGGCAGGTGAGCACAGAGTTTACAGCCAGGATGCCCAGGTTCAGATTCTTTTTTTATTTTTATTTTAAAATTGTGGGGTACAATTAAGGGTTAGGTATACAAATATTCATTGTGCAGGTACGCTTGTTGTTGAGGTATGTCCCCCTTCCCCAGGCAGATATCAACTTACCATTAATCCCACCTCCCTGCCCCACCCCTCAGTTTCAGATTCTGCTGCACTGATTACCAATTAGGTGATCTTGGGCAACGTATTGTACCTCTGTGTGCCTCTGTTTTCCCATCGGTAAATAAGAAAGACAAAGTACTTTCTTCCTAGGTTTGGTATGAAGAATACATAAGTTAAAACATGTAAATATTTATTAGGGTGCCTGGCCATAATAAACAGCAAGTGCTAGCTATTATTATTTCTATTATTACCATATTGCTAGAATATGATAAAATAACAAAGTCTCTATAATAACTGAATATCTTGCAGTTGTAGATCACTTGGTGGTCTGTTAGGAGAACTTTGGAGCTCATCAATGGGGTGTAGACCATATTCTGAGTGTCCTCGGTTTAAGTAAATAAACTGGGAGTTTCAGAAGAGTTCACTCTTGTTTGGGGTTTGAAATGGAGAGAAAAGAAGCAAAAATTTTTTTTAAAAAAATTGATCATTTTCCTACTCTCTTCTTCCCCACTGGTTTTCCACTCTTCTTCAGACTTTTAGGAAAGAATGGGGGAAGCAAAAACTAGAGAAAGACAAAAGTCAATGAATAAAAAAGTAAAAAAATAGGAAGGAAATGCAGAAGGAACAGTTTGAAGACATTCACTTAAATGTATTTGTGTGCAAGAAGACTAAAAAAGAAATGGCATATTTGGTTTGACTTCCTTATTGCCAAAGAGCAAAGAAGAGCAGAGTAGTAGTGGTAATGAATTGAATGAAATTATTTTTATCCTTATAAATGTAGATGTGAACATGCTTGGTTGTTTGAAGTCATATAATTTGCCGTGGAGTAGAAATGACATGCAACTAATGTGAACATCTATGACCTCCAACTTTTGGGTATATATTTATTTTTTCTCCAAATCACCATCCAGAGACAGTGTGCCCAAGTAAGGCCTGAAGTCATAACATACAACTTCCAGTATTCACAAAATCAATCATCTGTCTTTGAAGGCAAGAATGCAGAAGCAACTAGAGAGCAGAAAATTCATCTTTTCTACCTTTTGTGCTTGCAACTGACATAATGACTAATGTATACAATAAATGTCCAGTGGATAAATTAACATGAAAAGTAAGTTACAAGCATATTAGACACGAGGCGATTGGGCGGCAATCCATTGATTGCAAATATTTGATTACACTGATCTAGCTTGCTAAGTTTTTTTTAATGTGTGAGGTAGCTATGAGTATCCCAGACTACAAAATACAGTTGTACAAAAAGTAAAGCTTTCTAAATGTTTCTGTAACTCTGTATAATCTCTTTCTTTTAAAAAAAAAATCTTGATGCTGGCGATGGCAGAGAAATAATAGCTCCAATAAATTTTAAGACCCCTGATGCATGAGAGCTCTCATGCCCCAAATCACATCATTTTTCCTCCCTTCTGATTTAAGCATTGGCTGTGTGTACAGTTCTTTATGGATGATAACTTGTACCCAACTGCCATCCTCTAGTCAGATGTCTATGTGTTGAATCTTTGCTTTTTTTGCCCAGGGGTTCCTTTAAATTCACAAACATTGACTGGAACTCACCTGATCTGTAGTACACAGGCAGCTTAGAAGTGCAGAAGAATTAACATCTTGGAGAGCATGATGGTTAATTTTATATGTTAGCTTGATTGTGTCATAACTGCCCAGATATTTGGTCAAACATAATTCTTGGTGTTTCTGAGATGGAGTTTTATGAGTAAAGTACATTGCCCTCTCTAATATGGGTGGCCCTTATCTAATTAATTGAAGACCTGAATAGAAGAAAAAGTCTAACCCTCCCCTGAGAATCCAGGAAGAAGAGAGAATTCTTCCTGTGTGTTGGGCTTGAACAGGTACATTGGCATTTTCCTGTCTTGGGATGTTAACTGAAACATCAACTCTCCCTGGGTCTTGAGCCTGCTGGCTTCAGAGTGGAACTCCACCATTGATTCCCTTGGTTCTCAGGCCTTTGGGCTTGGACACCTTGAAGCTTTTGGGACTTACCATCCTCCATAACCATGTGAGCTCATTTCTTAGCTCATGTGAACTAATTTCTTACATGGGATGAGGGAATTGCTTGACTACATGGGATGGAACCAATGGTTACATGCCTCAGCCCCCATCACTGAGACCACCAGAGGTGGACAATTCTCTATGACTCTCTGGGGGTCCCAGTGGAATTGAACTCCTATTTCCCACAATGTCTACCTTGATAATACTCTTTTATATTGGCTTTGCCTCCTTCCCTGTCTCACTTTCTTAGTTCCTCACTCCTTCTCTCTGGAATCAACTCCCAAGTGAATCACCTGCCCACAAATCCTTTTCCCAGGCTACTTTTAAAAAGAAACCCAAACTAAGACATAGAGTCATTTTAGATTTAACCTTGGTCATTTCAGTATTTCCCCTCCCTTCTTCTTCCTGGATGCTATGGACTGAATTATACCTCCCCCAAATTTTATGTTGAATCTCTAACCTCTAATGAGCCTGTATGTAGGTATAGAACCTCCAAAGGAGTACATGTGGCTAAATGAGGTCATAAAGTGGGGACCCTGATGGATAGGCTTGGTGTTTTTATAAGAAAAGATATCAGATCTCTCCCTCTCCTCGGTATCTTTCTCTCTATCATACAAGGATTAAAGAGAAAGCATTCATTTGCAAGCCAAAAGAAGACCCCCTGTCGGATGCCAAATCAGCTGTCACCTTGATTGTAGACTTCAGAGCCTCCAGAACTGTGAGGAATAAAATTCTGTTGTTTAAGTTACCCATTCTGTTTTTTGTTTGTTTGTTTTTTGCTTGTGTATTATGGCAGCCAGAGCAGATTAATGCCCTGAAGAAGCGTTTATAACTTTAACTACCTTACAGAATATGTGAATTTAGAGAGAGGGATCTAGAACTTGTCTGGCATCTGCTTTTTTTTTTGTTGTTGTTATTTTATTTTATTTTCTGTGCTGGCATCCACCGCGATGGTCTCAGCTGCCTACTGTCAGTCACCACTGGCTTCCACTCGGACTTTTGCTGAAACATCCATATTACCACTGACATCGGCTAGCAATGCTTGAACTCTGTTTCCTCCTCATCATTACGTTGGACCTTTTCTTATCCACTTCTCTAGCCTTGGTGTACTTTTCTGTGCTTTGTGAGATCATCCTTTACTCTTCACTCTACTTGTGTTCCTGTTGCATGTTAGTGAGGGGTTGGGGAGATTCAAGTCTCTTGTTTCCATTCAAGGACCCTTTATGGTGCTTGAGCCCAGCTGCTTTCTGCCTCTTAGACCCTAAAACTTATTCAGGGGATTTACTCATTCTTCTCATGCTGGACTTGGCCAGTGAGGGACAAAGGGAGGGGGCCCCTCTCGAAGAGCCACGGGGGTATCTCATGTCTTTCCTTCCTCTGTGCCTCTGGTTTTTGCTGCCTTTCTTCAACCGTCAAACAATATTACAGCAGGCTCTGCTGATGCTCTGCCCTATTTTCTTGTATTCTTCTGCTGAACTGAGCTGCGTCTGTAGGCAATTCCTTGCCAGTTTCCCAGTTTCCCACCTAATATGCTGGCAATGACCTCTTCTCTCTCTGCTTGAGGACGTGTGTTTGTGTGTGTGTGTGTGTGTGTGTGTGTGTGTGTGTGTGTGTGTGTGTGTGTGTGTGTGATGAAAGAGCTGCTTAGCTGTGCAGGCACACCCAGAATTACATGGTATTGACATCCCTGTGGGCATCTGTTGGCAAGTGGGTGATGGGATTAGGTGAATATGTGCCAGAGAGTCTGAGAATGCTTTACAGTGTTAGCTCAGGGAGTCCCCAACAAGATTTTGTGACAGTTACCCCATGGTGATCAGCTCATGAACATACCACTTATTGAATTTCCTCCCTTCTCCATCTCTCTTCCCACATGTTTTTCCTGGAATCCCTTCCTAAATCAAGAACCTGTGCACAAGTGATTGTTTCAGAGAAAACAAAATCTTTTCAGCATGAGGGAAAAACTCGTCTGCACGTATGTCTTCTTTGACTCCTTACTATTATAACTGGACTGTGAACTTAAGTGCCAAGTATCTTTATTTTTCACCTCTGTTCTTTCTTGACAATTCAGATGGAACCAAACGGTCAAAGTCTGAAGGTTAAAGGAAGTGAGGAAAATCAAAACAAACATTCCTCTTATCACATATACAGAAATTCCCCCTTATCCACGGTCTTACTTTATGGGGTTTCAGTTACCTGTGAGCAACCATATTTTGAAAAAATTACATGGAAAATTTCAGAAATAAACAATTCATACGTTTTAAATTTCACGTCATTCTGAGTAGCGTGATGAAATCTTGTGTCATCTCACTTCATCTCATCCAGGACATGGATCATCCCTTTGTCCAGGGTATCCACAATGTAGATGCTACCCACCTACCAGTCATTTAGTAGCCATTTCAGTTTTCAGATCAACAGATCACAGGAAGAATGGTGAGCCTAGTACAACACAATATTTTGAGAGAGAGAGAAAGTGAGCACATTCATATACCTTTTATTACAGCAATTATTGTTATATTTTAAGTTGTTAATCTCTTACTATGCCTAATTTATAAATTAAACTATTATATTAATAGATTTATATCTATGGTAAAACATATATATAGGGTTCGGTACTATCTGTAGTTTCGGGCATCCACTGAGGTCTTGGAACATACCCTCATGGATAACAGGGGGACTTCTGTATCTGCTAACCAGGGCAACCTTCCAGATAAAGAAAAGCTATTCTTGGTTAAGGGTGTCTATGTAGTCACGGCCCACCTGGTACTGCTACTCTGGCATAGCAACCAAGCACACTGGGGGATTTTCGCCCATCTGTCATCCTTTGCCATGAGGAACTATTCTCTGGTTATATCTGCCTATGCAAATAGGCCAACAGCAGGTATCCCTGAGGTACATGGAGACCTCTCCCTGGAAAGCTGCCTCTAAATGCAGATGTGGGCACTCAAGCAGCCAACAAGCTGCTGCAAGCAGGTGCCAGACTTAACCATTCAGGGAAGATTGATGTTATTGTTGGCTGGGTTTATGACTGGGGAATGGGCTTCACTGACCTGCTTTTGATGAAGTCAGAGAGAAGTGCTAAGGATGTTTTCTTGTCAAATGGGTGGGGCTTTCTGAAAAACAATGAACATCAGGCAGAAGAGTCAGCACTTTCTGTGAACAGGCTACACCTGAGAGGCATTATCATGGGTCAAGCTCATTCACTACTTTGAATAACTGTTTCAGCAGGAGAAAAGAAACACCCAGTATAAATTGCCATGAAAAAGGCAATATAACCTGGAGATATGGGTCATTCCTTTAAAAAAATGGTTTGTTTTTGATCGTGTAGAACAGATGAGTGAAAAAGTTTTTGGAGGAAGTTTTTGGCTTGGTTTCCCCAGAAGCACACCTGATTTAGTGAATTTGATACAGTCTATTTGGGAAGCACAGGTAGGGAGTGGGGAAGTGAGACAGCGAAAAGAAGGAATCTAGTAAGTGGTGTGATATTAAGCAAGCTATAACCAACCTGGGCAACCAGGGAATTCTGGGAGATGATATAGACCATGACTTAGAGTTATCTCCTCACCAGTCCCAAATCTAAGAGATAAGGAAACTGGGATATTTATCACCCATTTCTTTATTTTTTATTTCTTTATTTTTTTTAATAAAAAAAAAGTACAAAACTCTATTCTTAGAAATGCATGTATTGCAAACTTAAAATCTAGGGAAGCTTATTTTTTTGCCCCACAAAAGAGGGTGCAGAGCAAATCCTTCATCTAAAAAAGATTATTTCTAAATAGGTAAAAGATGATACCTACAGGTATTTGTCCAGTCTCCAATAGGCTACCCAGTCCTTGGCCAAACAATACCAGGGTTTATAAGGTTGCCTCCTGATCCAGAATTTAAAAGCTTTATTCCTACATTTAATCTGGAGAGATGCAATTTATTTGATCCACCAGGAAAAAAAACCATTCCAAGTTGTTACTCCTAAAGTTGATGTTTGGTGTGAAGTCAAACCTTTCATTCCCATTGACCCTTTGACTCCATGACCGTTATATTTCACCTTTTTCATAAAATTGAATGAAAACCTTCTTTGAATGTAGCGTGATATTGGGAGGTGACCACTGATATCTAAATTTGCTGGTTCATAAGTGACTGAACTTTCTTTTTTTGTTGAGTTGGAGTCTCACTCTGTCATCCAGACTGGGAGCAGCCACTGCAGCCTCGACCTGCTGGGCTCCGGCGATCCTTCCACCTCAGCCTTCCAAGTAGCTGGAACTACAGGCACGCGCTACCATGCCCAGCTGATTTTTGATTTATTGTAGAGATGAGGTCTCGCCAAGTTGCCCAGTCAAGTCTCGAACCCGCGGGATCAGGCAATCCACTCACCTCAGCCTCCCAAAGCATGGGATTACAGCCTGAGCCACCGAGCCTGGCTGTGATTGAACTTTCAATGAGAATACCCCCATGGGCACTCTTCAATTTTGATCCCACAAGAAGAGAGAGAATAAAGGAATTCAAAAAACTCCAATAACCCTCCAGTTACAGGACAGTCAGTTCCTAGATAGAGTTCATAAGGCTGGCATAGCTGATAATTCAAATAAGCCTTTTGTTTAATTCTGACACGAAGCCACTGTTCACTACAGGTTATAGCCACATCCTCGAAACCATCGAGCAACACAAACAGCACGAAGAGTCCTGCTAACACGCCAGAATCCTTCATCACTTCAGATCTCACGCCTAGGTTTCACAGGGAACAGGAGAATATCACCCACTTCTTGTCAGCCGTTGGTTGAGGCTTGTTCTTTGGGGCATTGTGGAGGACATCATGAGATGCCACCCAGGTGCTTCTTTAAGGACCTGTTGCCCAACTAGTGGGAGTGCTGTCAGTGGACAACCTTCATCTTCAGCCCATCCCATAATTGCTCCAGCTGGAGAGAGCCTCCTTGCTGAGGTCATGCCTTTCTCACATGGCCTACATCCAGTGATGGATTCAAGTGGGTGTATAATGGCTAACTTGGACTGGGGCTAACTTGTAGTGGGACAACTCTAATTTAATTTAGGTTGGTGGAGGCTGGGACTGCATCATAACTTGACTTCTCCTTTTGCCAATCTCTTTCACAAACATCCCACACACTGAACTTCATCTCAGAGTCTGCTTCTTGAAGAACCCGATCTGGGACTGGCATTAATTCCCTGATTTCTGGACTTGCAATCAGGTGTTTTCAGTAGGACGCTTGGGTGTAGGCCAAGATGGTGGGTGCTGAGGACTGGACATGCAAGGTCTGCCACTGTGTGCTGGGATGACAGTTATTTCTCTGGATTAATCAGGGGAGGTGAGGTCAGATGAGGGCAATGGGATATAAGGGGCGAGATGAACAGCTGGAGAACTGGGAAGGGGGACCACTGAGGTGTGATTTGGTGTCCAATATGGTGGTAGACTCAGATTCCCCAGGACATGAGTGGGAGGCAGGTGGACTCGCAGATGGACAGGTATGGAGAGAGTGTGATGTGAAAGAAAAAATGAGGATAGTCTAGAGCAGTGAAAAGCAAGAAAACAAAACAAGTGGGCACTTTATGGATTAGTTGCTATTATTATTTTGTCTCCTTTGTAATTAAATCACTTAGCAAATCCTGCTAATTTTGTCTTCTAAGTGTCCTGAAACCTGTCTAGTTCTCGCTGTCCCTAATGCCACCACTCTAATTTGAGCTTCCTTTGTTATTTTTTCCCACCTTGGTCCCCATAATGACTTTCTAGTGGACTTCTTTCTGTTCTTGTCCCTTCCACATCTTCCCTCTGCAACGCAGCCAAAATGACCATCTTGCTTAAGTGAATGTTTGATTACGATAGTCCCGCGAGCTTATGAAGTTGTCAGTGGCCTCTTTGTGGCTCCTGGAATAAAGTTCAAACTTTTCAACATGGCTCCCAAGGTCCCACTCATTCTCATCCCTTTCTACTCCTCTGCATCATCCTCCTTGTCTCCAGCCACACTGCATTGGTTCCTATCCATCCTTTATTCAACATCACACCTTTGCACATGCTGTTCCTCCTTCAAGATATATCTCGTGTCCATCTCATGTTTTGTATCCCTGTGTGCTGGCTACAGCAGGGCCCTGCTGCCTCATGCAAGATTAACTACTGAGTTTTGGAATTCAGAGGGGCCTGTGAGTTGCTCTGTGACCCTTTTATTTTATTAACAAAGAAACCAAGACCCAGAAGGGTGAAATGATGTGTCTTGGGTCAGAGCATTAATTATAGAGCTGTGAATGGGACTTCTGTCCTTAACTTTGGGACATAATTCTTTCCACCTCCTCAACTCTAGGCCGCCCTTACTAAGACTGTTCTCTTCCATCTCCAGCCTTTGCTTCATGCTGAGGTCGGTCATCTCTTTGTTTCTTTTGTTTGTTTGTTTGTTTGTTTTTTGAGTTGGAGTCTCACTCTGTTGCCCAGACTGGAGTGCAGTGGCCACTCCCGGCCACCACAGCCTCAACCTGCTGGGCTCCGGCGATCCTTCCGCCTCAGCTTTCCGAGCAGCCGGAATTACAGGCGCGCGCTACCACGCCTGGCTGATTTTTTGATTTATTGTAGAGATGAGGTCTCGCTGCCCAGGCGGGTCTCGAACCCGAGGGCTCAGGCAATCCACTCACCTCAGTCTCCCCAAGGTGCGGGATGACAGGCTGAGCCACCGAGCCCGGCTGGTCATCTCTTTCTTAAGCACCATTTGCAGAGGTCACTCCTTTGCTCAGAAAGTCACCGTGGCTCCCTGTTGCCTCCCAGATCAAGTCTAGAATGTGACTCCTTCCCCGGAGTTTCTTCAGTCTGCCTCTGTCTCCCCATCCATCTCGCGGTACCATCTATAGGCATCAAAGGCATTTTTTACACGGGTACCTTATTTTGTTGACTCTAAGATGTCATCGATTGTAAAATGGACTGTTTCTAAAATTTGTTATGTAAGGTAGAAAAAATGACGCCAGTTAAGCTCAAATACACTTGATTAAAATATAGGCTCCAATTTCAGAGACACAAAATGTGAAAATACGTAAATCTTAGGGTTGATGCAATATGATCTATTTTAAAAAGTGTGAGTTGGTTCAGATTCCACCTGCTGCATAAAACTCCCCTGACTTATCTTGGCCATATTTTCTGAATTCCTACAGAACTTATCATCAGCCCGTTTCCCAATTTTGGTACTTTCCTTCCCTCTCCCTCCTCCATTTCACAAGTGATGATCGCCAGCCCTCCGAATGCTGGCACTGGGCAGATGGTGGTAAAGGGCATCTCATTCTTGCCTTCATGGTCTTTTGGTGAGAAGCGAGGAAGTACTTAAGTAATGGCAAGTCGCAAAGTGATATGAAGGAAGTCATGTTGAAGATAGACAATGAAGGAAGGGGGGCAGAGAGAAAGCCATTTAAGCAGGATTTCTCTTCTTTCTCTCTCTCTCTCTTTTACTTTTACTTTTATTTTTAAAGATGTGGGGTACAATTCAGAGTTAGGTATACAAATGTTCATTATGCAGGTACCCTTGCTGATGAGGCATGCCCCCTCTCCCGGCAGATTCCCACTACTGCCAATCCCACCTTCTCCCCACCACCCCTGGGCAGTTTCCCACTATTCCCAATCCCTTTCTTATAGTATTATAATAATTGTTCAAGTTCCACTTGTGAGTGAGAACATGTGATACTCAGTTCTCTGTTTCTGTGGTAGAGCACTCAGTATTATGGACTCTAAGTCCATCCAGGTGGCTGTGAAGTTCATGATTTTGTTCTTGTTTATGGCAGCGTAATATTCCATGGTGTGTATGTACCACATTTAAAAAATCCAGTCCTCTTTCGATGGGCAGCATGGTTGGTTCCATGTTCTTGTTAGGCAGGGTTTCTTACACCTGAGCCTCACCCTCCTTCACATACCCATCTGTTCTTGAAAATACAATGCATTATCTTTATCTTCCTGCAAGTGCTTGACTCATTTCTCCCACATTTCTACTTTATAGCCTCAAAGAGTCACTCCCTCTTCTAGCCTTGTACCTGTGCTTTTCTGAATGGTGTTGACAGCATAGAATTCTAGAACCAGCCTCCTTGGGTTCAAATCCTAACTCTGTCACTTATTGGCTGTGTGACCTTAGATGGATTATTTCATTTCTCTGTGCCTCAGTTTTTAGTCTATAATACCGAGTGATGTATCACAGAAACAAAGAACTGAGTATCACAAGTTCTCACTCATAAGCGGACCTTGAACACTTATCATAATACTATAAGCAAAAGATTGGCAGTAGTGAGAAGCTGCCAGGGGAGGGGGTGCACACTTCATCAACAAGGGTAACTGCATAATGAACATTTGTATACCTAACCCTGAATTGTACCCCACATCTTTAAAATAAAAAAAATAAATAAAATGAAGATAATACTAGTACCGTTCTCATGTCATTACTGTAGGGGTTAGAAACAAAACAAAACAAAAATAGGTAAATTGTTTAGAATAATGCAGGGCATGTAGAAAGTAGTACAAGAATCATTATGTCTATCCTGGTCATGCTTGCTTTTATCCATGTTTTATCTTTCCTTTCTGACTCTAAACTGGATATGACTAAGAGCAAGGAGTTTGGGATCTGAGTAGAAGGAGGTCAAATCCGGCCAAGCATCTTTTTTAGATACATGAGCTTAAATCATTATTTAGCCCTTCTTAACCTCACTTCTCGATCACTTAGATAACAGTTGTAGTATCTACATTTGGGGGCTATTCAGAGGAGTAAATAAGAGATATGCAGAATGCCTGCTGTATCACCTATTCTTTTTGGAGGCTGCTATCATTCTTACCTCGACTCAGGAGGGCAGAGTCCATCTTATTACCTTTGTGTCCTCAGGTCACTCGGCAGAACTCACCATCCATGGTGTCAATGATATTAATTAGGTGTTTGATAACAACTTGTGTGAAAGAACCAGCGGGGTCAGTAAATGGCTGTGTCCACTTGGGACCTCTTCATGGAGACTGGTATCATATTCGTCTTCTCTTTTCTGCTTCTTTCTTTCCTGGGGACAGATGATGAAGTGTGTGTGTTTTCTCTGGAGAGGGAATCTGTCCTCTCTCTAGTTCCTTCTGGATACATTGTATCCTTCCCTGTGTTAATTGCATCTTGCCTTACACAGATTCACCTGGTCATGCTGTCATCACTTCCTATCCTGTTCTTGAAATCAGTAGGGGCTTTTGTTGGGGTATTAGGGAGCTGGCGTTTTTTTCTTATACCATGTAATTTGAAACTTCAGCGGGAGAACACAATTCTCAAGACCCAGTAAAATATCTGTTTCTGGCATTGGTTTTCAAATAGGAACTTCTTCATTTGAAGACTGTGTGGAGCTCATGGGATGCCATATTTCATGGTGATAAGCCTTGGGAATGCTGCCTTTCCATAAAACCTGTGCCTGTAGCCCTGATCATGCATGACACTTGTACCATTTGATTCACAACTTGCAACATGTGATTCACAGGCCCCTTCAGCTCTTTTATGTCACCATTATCATGCTACTTTGTGACTCCCCATTAAACCTGGCATCTGGCTTTCTTGCTTTTTATTAAGTACTAATTTATTTTGGACAATTTTCAGGACTAATCAACCAAAAACCATGCCCGTATGGCTCTGGAAAAACATTTTTCTTTTCGCCTCACCCACAGTATATTGTTTAGAATAAAATGCTTCATTAAACTAGATCTCAGTGACAAACGTGTCACAAGTTATTCTGTCTTGCAATACTCCTAGGAGATCGGTGTAAAGTCAGATTGCTGCTAAAATAAAAATAGGTCAGTTTTGACAATAAGTAAAATTCAGATGTATGTCATACTGTTTCCTGTATCACTATGTTATATTCTCTTTCTTGTCATTCTCTTTGATAGCATTGAAAAGCAGAAAGGGGAAATATTACACAAAATACTTGTCTTTTCCCACCTTTTCTCTGTCCTCCTCTCCTTCCTCATGATATAATCAGTCCCCAAGCCTTCTTCACCATCTCCTAAATGCCTCTGAAGTTGGTCTGTTTCTCTCCATCATCGCAGGCTTGACCTTAGTTCAGGCTCTCCTCCTCTCATCCAGGTTATTGTCATAGGAGTTTCACTAGCACTTTTATCTTGAAGCTGGCTTTTTTGTTTGTTTGTTAGATTGACTATTTTCAATGCCCCTATGCTTCATCCCTCTCTGTATACATATATTTGCCAAATGACTTTGCAATTCTCTTAACTAAAGAGAGAAGTCAACGTTGTTCTTCTCTGCCTAATATGGGATGATTTTATGGCTTGCTTTGAACATTAGAATGTGGTAGAAGTCACTTGCTAGCTTGGACCTCAAGAGACCTTGTGGTTTACCTTGCTGTCTTGCACCTGTGCCATCACCATGAGAGCAAGGATAGTCTAAATTGCTGGAGGATGAGAGACCCACGGAGCAGAGGTGAGTCCCCAGTCAACTCAGTGAAACTAGCCTAGATCAGACAACATCCAGCCCACCCGTAGGCATGTGAGATTTAGCCAAGGTTGGCAGAGTCATCCTGCCAAAGCTCAGCTGACTCTGGACACGGTGGGCAATAAACATTCATTGTGTATGTCACAGAGGTTTTGTGGTTGCTCTTATAGAGCATTATTGTGATAATGGAGAAACTGATACACTTTCTGAAGTAGAATTTAATCATCTTCCTTAAAATACGATGACCATTAACATTAATTACTTACTAAATAGCCATTATGCTTTTTTTCCCCTCTCTGTAACAGACCTGATTTTGTTGGGGCAAATTGTGTTAGTATCAGACTCCCTTACCCCTAATGTTGGCTATGTGACATAGTTCTGGCCAATGATATATAGGCATAAATCACTGGAGAGGAACTTCTTTTGTAACTAAAAAGATAAAACATCACTAGAAAAATCCATGAAAGGAAAAAGTGATAAACTGGAATTTATACAAACATAAAAATTTGTGCTTCAAAAGACATCATTTGAAAAATGGAAAGACAAGTCATAGGTTGGGGGAAAGTATTTTTGAATTATGTATCTGGATACATATATCCAGAATAACAAAGGACTGTTACAACTCAAGAATAAAAAGACAGATAATACAGCTAAGAAATGGGCAGAAAATCTGAATAGGCTGTTCTCCAAACAAGATAGTCACATAACCAATAAGCATGCAAAAAGATGTTCCATGTCACAGGAAAATGCAAATTAAAACCACAATTGGGAGACCACTTTATATCTACTAGAGTAATGATTACTAAAGACAAACAATAATAAGTTTTGGCAAGAATGTGGAGATATTGGAACCCCCATATGTCATGGGTAGAATATAAAACAGTGCAGCAATATTGGAAAACTGTTTGACAATTTCTTAAAAAGTTTATTAGCTTATCATAAATTTACCATGTAACCCAGTTATCCCATTCCTAGGAAACTACCTAAAAGAAATAAAAACATAGATCCACACAAAGACTTACCCTTGAATGTTCATAGAAGTTCCATGTAGCCCAATCATGAAAACCCAATACTAGAGAAACCATATATCCACCAACTGGTGAACAAATAAACAAAATGTGATATTTTCATAGAATGGAATACTATTTGCTAACAAAAAAGAATGGATTAGTAATACCTGCCACAGTACAGATGAACCTCAAAAATTTTGTGTAAATAGAAAAAAAGGCCATATGCTATATATTTTCCTTTATATGAAGTGCCCAGAAAAGGCAAATCTTTAGAGACAGAAAGTAGATTAGTGGTTGCTTAGGCCTGGAGGTGGGAATTGAGAGCGAGTGCAAATGGGCTTAAGGAATCTTTCTAGAGTGGTGAAAATGTTCCAAAATTGGATTTTGGTGTGAGTTCACAATTCTTTAAACTTACTAGAAACCATTGAATTGTACACTTAAAAGGGTGAATTTAATGGTATGAAAGTTAGATATCATTATTTAATGGTATGTTAGGAAAGCTGTCAAAATAAAAAGAAAGATGAAAGTTAATACATTTCTCCAGTTTTTTAATAGAATACAACAAAAAGGCCCACTATGATTGTAATTATAGTATGTAAAAATAAAATAAAATGAAACATCTACCTAGGAGAAAATTCTTGTATCTTTTTGCTTTTTAGGCTTCAAACTCTTTTCTGCCTGGAATGCACACTTGGTGCTTGGAGGTGTTGCAACTATTTCTTTTTAAAGCTTTATTTAGGTATAAATGACAAATAAAACTGTGCATATTTAAGACATAAAATACAATGTCTTGATATACATACACATTGTGAAATAATTGCCACAATCAAGTTATTTAACATTTCCACCATCCCACAGAGTTACCATTCTTTTGGTGTGGTGAGAACACTTATGATCTACTCTCTTAGCAGATTTCAAGTGTATCATACAGTATTATTCACTATAATCACCATGCTATACATTGGATCCCCAGAACTTATTTATCTTATAGCTGAAAATTTGTTCCCATTACCAACATCTCCCCATTTCCTCTACTTCCTAGCCCCTAGCAACTACCATTTTAATGGTAGTTAGAATGATGGACCCCATTTTATACCTATATTCTACCACATTCTACAATTTATTTCTGAGTTTGACATTTTTTATATTCCACATATCAGTGAAATCATACAATATTTGTCTTTCTTTGTCTGACTTATTCCACTTAGCATAATGCCCTCCAGGTTAATTCAGGTTGTCACAAATTATGATGATTAGTATTCCACTGTATATATATGGTTGACCCTTGAACAATGTGGGGGTTAGGGCTGAGGACTGCTCTCTGACCTTTTTTCTCTCTTGCCAAATTCCTAATTAAAGAACCTGGCTAGATGGGTTTTTAGTGACCCTATATAACATGGGTTACTTTCCAACCTGACTCTGATATAGTATCACATAATGAGAAAGAAATTAAGAAAAATAATATGACTCTGCAAAGTCATCTCTTGGAGACTCCAGACTCTGGGCTTCTTATAAGACACTTACTACCTATGCTCTCTGCAATCTTCCATCCATGAGGCTTTATCTGCATATCA
Source organism: Carlito syrichta (assembly GCF_000164805.1). Classification (NCBI taxonomy): domain Eukaryota; kingdom Metazoa; phylum Chordata; class Mammalia; order Primates; family Tarsiidae; genus Carlito; species Carlito syrichta. Next base: position 1,198,685 of record NW_007248075.1, read on the forward strand.
AAAAACCTGACTCCCTCATCATTCCTCAAGCAGCCTCCTTATCTCAACACAACAATTCTTTTTTTTTTTTTTTGAGTTGGAGTCTCCCTCTGTCGCCCAGACTGGAGTGCAGTGGCCACACCCGACCACTGCAGCCTCGACCTGTTGGGCTCCGGCGATCCTTCCGCCTCAGCCTTCCGAGTAGCTGGAACTACAGGCGTGCGCTACCACGCCCGGCTAATTTTTTGGTTTATTGTAGAGATGAGGTCTCACCAAGTTGCCCAGGCGGGTCTCGAACCCACGGGCTCAGGCAATCCACTCACCTCAGCCACCCAAAGGCGCGGGATTACAGGCTGGGCCCCCGAGCCCGGCTACAATTCTTTTACTGATTTCAAAATTCCTTAGATGAGAACCTAACTCTTGCTACTAATCGCCAGTCAGGAAATCTTTGAATCTACCCATGACTTGCTTGGAGATGTCCTGTCTTCCCAGGCCAAGTCAATGAAAAACTCACATGTATTGATTTGTGGTTTTATATAACTTGTCTTCCTAATATGTATACAATCAAGCTGCAATTCAACCACCTTGGCACACATTCTCAGAATCTTTTGGGATGGTGTCACGGTCCCAGGTTACTCATATTTGGCTCAGAATAAACCCTCTTAAATATTTTACAGAGTTTGGTATCTTTTGTCAACAGGGCATTAATGCTCCACACAATGAAAATCTGCATATAACTTTTGACTCTTCCAAAGTGCAACTACTTTTAGCCTACTGTTGACCAGAAGCCTCACTGATAACATAAACAGTTAATTAACCCATATATTTTATGCATTTATGACATATCTAAATTTTTCTTAGTTTTGAAAAAATATTTCTAGGTTATGTACCTCATCTGTGATTTTTTTTCAAATTACTGCAAATCTCCAACAAATTTTTCAATATTTTTATTGAAAAAAAGGCATGCGTAATTAGATACACACAGTTGAAACCTGTATTGTTTTAGGGTCAATTGTACCTGTATACACACCACACTTTCCTTATCCATTCATCCCCATCACAACTATTTTGCACTTACAATACTAAAAGTCATTCACTTATAGTGAAGTAGGAAGTTAGAAAGAGCACAGGTTCTTGATGACATCACTGAGTTATAGCACCAGCTTAGAATTACCTGTGTCCAGACTTCCTTGTGAGAATAAGAAACCTCTGTTTATGTTTACATTAGTTGGAGTTCTGTCATTTGTAGAAGATACAAAATTTCTACCTTCAAGGACTTTCCATTTCCCGTAAGTTAAAGCCCATTAACCTGACCTATAAAGTTCTTAACAATCTGGCCTTTGCCTGTGTCTCCATGAGTTTTAATAAAAGGCCACTGAACCGGGCTCGGTGGTTCAGCCTGTAATCCCGCGCCTTTGGGAGGCTGAGGTGAGTGGATTGCCTGAGCCCGCGGGTTCGAGACCCGCCTGGGCGGCGAGACCTCATCTCTACAATAAATCAAAAAGTCAGCCGGGTGTGGTAGCGCATGCCTGTAATTCCGGCTACTCGGAAGGCTGAGGCGGAAGGATCGCCGGAGCCCAGCAGGTCAAGGCTGCGGTGGCCGGGAGCGGCCACTGCACTCCAGTCTGGGTGACAGAGTGAGACTCCAACTCAAAAAAATAAAAAAATAAAAGGCCACTGACCCATTGGTGGAAACAGGTCTTCTGCTTCTTTGATTCTCATCTCTCATGCTTTTGCTGCCTCCTGCTCCATTGACAAAAACACCCAGTCTGTTCCTCAGGTTTGACCCACTTTTATAAGGTATTCACTGAGAGATAAAAATCACCCTATAAGTGGATTTAGGTGTCTAGTCTCCCATGGCTTCTAATCATCAAGTCTGCACAGGTTACCTAGCTTTATTCTTATTCCAGCCCCCAGCTTAGTTTTTCTGTGGAATTTCTGTTTTGCTCTTAGCTGCTGTTCTCAAGGGCATAAGGAAATTTTGGCTGTCCTTCTTGTGTGGGCTCATGGTAAGGGCAGAGTTGCCAACTGGCACCTGCCTTGCCGTAAACATCACTACCAGCCATCCCTGCTGTGCTGATTCCTTGCCATTCCAACTAGTAAGGCGGTTGGTCCACTTGCCATGTTTTAGAAAGGACACATGAGCCGTAGATATTTTGGCTCTGTCATTCCTCAGACCTATCTGGAAGACTCTGTTATCCTTCCCTTTCTCCACTTTTAGGACTTAAGGAAGGAGGTTGGGGCATGAAGATGACCAATATCTAAGCTTTCTTCTTCTCCTTTCTTGTTACAGTGCTCAACTCAAATAAGTATGGGCAAGGATTCATTCTGTCTAATTGCACATCTATGAATTCATTTTCATCTCGTACCTGAGAAGCTTTTAAATATTTAAAGACAAAGCATTGGGTACATTGTTATAAGGCCTTACTTTAGAACTTCATATTTCACAGGAATTTAAGAAGATGGTAAGTTAACTTCTTTTCTTTTTTTTTGAGTTGGAGTCTCACTCAGTCGCCCAGACTGGAGTGCAGTGGCCGCTCCCGGCCACCGCAGCCTCGACCTGCTGGGCTCTGGTGATCCTTCCGCCTCAGCCTTCCAAGTAGCCAGAATTACAGGCATGCGCTACCACGCTCGGCTGATTTTTTGATTTATTATAGAGATGAGTTCTCGCTGCCCAGGTGGGTCTCGAACCCGCGGGCTCAGGCAATTCACTCACCTCAGCCTCCCAAAGGCGCAGGATTACAGGCTGAGCCACCGAGCCCGGCTGGTAAATTAACTTCTAAAGAATGGTACACATGAGTTTATTCTTCATAATATTATCCCATCACACCTGGAGTTTGGCTCACACTCTTGTTTTTATGTGTTCTGTTTTAATGGAACATATGGAACGTCCCAACCTGGCAACTGGCATTGGCATGATCCCTACTCTGCATTCCCAATTGCATATCCCATTCTGACCTATCCTCAGTGATAAATCTAGCTTGATTTTGTTATGTCTCTGTTCAAACTTGGACTTTTTTGGATCATTTACTTCCCAGGATCTGCAGTTTTGTTTATTCCAGAAGCCTCACAAGTTCCTCAGTTGTTCTTCTTCTTAGTCCCAGCATGCCATGCAGTTGGTGCAGCTGGGAAATCCATACCTTCCTCCTGCTGAACAGTAATTACAGCAATTGAAGCCTAGACTAGAGTTTCAAAAAAGCAGTATTTTTACATCATCATTAAAACTGGTTTAATTTGCTGTGTAGTTTGAGTGGTAAACATTTTTTCCAATTTTGTACATTTAAAAATATTCTACTATTAGGACTACAGAAATTTGAAACAGTGTATAGCATGTAAAGATACATTTGGCCAGGGTATGTAAAAAACAAGAAAGGCTCGGTTTACTGTGTGAATTTTTTTTTTTTTTGAGAAAGCAGGATTTATTGAGAGGTCAGAAAAGCTCCCATAGTGGGAGGGGATGTCCCCCAAGAGGGTTGCCCGTAAAATGTTTTAGAATGGTTCAGGTGTCTTAGGAAGGTATTTAGCAATTTGAATCGAGTGACAAGAAACGCTCTTTTATTAGAAGACAAGTTAAAAAAAATAGACACAATGAAATAAAAATTGGATAGAAGGACAGTTGCAGGCAAACCACACTAATTTTTCTAAAGTTAAAGGCAATCAAGCTCAGACAAGAGTCTTTGGTTTCAATATAATTCAGTCCAGCCATGTTTGACTTTTCTTAGACTACGTGAAAAATATTCATGGATTAAATTTATCTTTGACTGATCCCAGTCTCCTTTCTATGTTCACAAGTTTAGTGAAAAAATTAACATCTGGTAGAATTAAAGTCACTACACTTTTATGGCTTCCAGCTAATTATGAGACCAAGGAACTAATGAGTTCTTCAACAGTATTATTTTTATGAACCATGGTAATAGAAAAGGAGAAAATAAGCAAAAAGTTTTGTCCCTATTAATTCTATACTAACCAGATCAATAGAAATTATAGAAAAAGTAATTTTATCTAAGAGAAGAAGGGGGTTTTCTTTGTGATATCTTCATATATTTTTATAACTCATCAAGAAAAATGATTAACTGAAGTTCACTTTCTTTCCCATAACTTGTTGAGTGGGTTAGCAAGCTACTAATAGTAGAATCTAGGAATTTGAAAGTTTAGAAAAATTGGTCAAATTACTGACATTGCCAAATAACTTTTCCCATTATTTGATCTCAGTCCACTTCAGCAGGAATTTTTCTATCCCCTTTACCTGAACACAGCATATATCCTTAAACTATGGGTACAAAGCAAAACAAATCAAAATCACGAAACATCAGCAGCACACATCAACAAGCATCCATTTAGTTTGTGATTTGGTGGATAGACTGGAAGCAGCTGATTGGGACTGGGCTTGACCACATGACTCAGATCCACATGTCTCTTATTCTTCTTTGGAACAAGAAGCGTAGTTTGAACACATTCTTCTCATGACAGTGGCAGAATTGCCAAAAGTTTTGGGTGGAAACATTAAAATGTTTCACCCTTAAATCTATAAGCCTCTTAAACCTAGGTTTGTATCAGATGCTCTGTTACTTTTGCCTTATTCTATTAGCCAGAGCAAGTTATATAGCTAAACTCAATGTTAAGGGGTTTAGGAAAAAAATCTATTTCACTTCTTGAATGTCAAAAATGGCAAAATCACATGGAAAATTGCAGGGGTCCTGCTCCCACCGGCTGTGGGATTTCCTGAAGGAGAGATAGGATAGGCGAAAGGAAGAACTTATGACAAAATGATATACATGAGCACCTGCTTGCAGGACAGATGTCATTCTTTATTAGTTAACAGGGGCAAGACAAAGAAAATTCCTTCATGTACATATCCTTTAAAAGTTACCACCATCTAGTGGTCTTAGAAGCAACAAACAAGCCAAGAACACTATCTGTGTTCAGTCAAAGAGTCTTTTTCATAAAGTCAAAAATGATAGTTTTAGTCCAAAGTCCCGAATTACAGTCCTTGAAATGTCTCAAGAAAGTTTCCAAGTGCACACTTCTCCATGTATCAGGAGTTTTCTCTCTGGGGCTTCTATGACATTCAAGATAAGAATCAAGCTCTCTTTATTAGGTATTTTTGATACAGCACCTAGATGTCTCGTCACTAATTTTCTCCGTGTGTTTTCTACAATATCAATCCCATGAACTATTAATAGGATTTCATGTTGAGTTTGGTAAACTCTAGTCCAAAAAGGTCAAACTGGTTTAGGTACTAAGGGTTTCTTAGACCCTTCAGCATGCTAAAATGTGACAATCATCTGTTATGTTTTCTAAACATATTACATGATATTATGAATTGTTTGCTTTGTTTCCTTTCCCCATTTCCCTGAATTGTAATCTTGAGAAGAGGCTCATGTGTAGCCCAAATTCATAGCCCTGGTGCATAAACAGTGTTAGAAATGCATGGGCTAGTAAAGAAAATAATGGTTTTGAATACTAGAACAAATGAATAATACCTCGTTCTCTTTTTACCTGTTGCAGGAAGAGTTAGTTCTCATTCTGAATTTCCTAGCCTCCCCAGCAGTTAGGCTGAGGACATGTGACTTGTTCTGGCTAAAATGTTGTGAAAGCTGCATATTGAGATCATGGGAACCACGAATGTGAGCATCCTGGATCTCAGTGTCACTGCATGAAGAGTTGTCTTATATAAAATGCTCAATAAATGACACACAGAAGAAGTGAAACTTTGTTGTGTTAAATTCACCAAAATTTCAGAGTTTAATCTATCTTGACTAAAGTATTATCCCAAGGCTAGAGGAAATTAGACACAGGCAAGTGTGTGTAGCATAGAGACATTGAAAAAAAATCCATCCAGGAGATTCAGACTGGTGCCAAGAGATTGCTTTGGAGTTGACTGAATTCTTTCTTATTTTAGTCTCTAAGAAACTGCTAGTTGTACATCTTCTTAGAAAAGATGCCTGGGGAAAACTTATAGACATGCTGCCCAATTTGACTTATTTTATGCAGAAAAATGCAACATACAAAAAGGATGATAGGGAACACAAGAAAATATATCACTCTTTAAGAAAGCATTTGATAATGCAAATGACTGAGGTTTACAGTTTACACTGAGAAAATTTGATGGATAATTGCTCAGTTTGAGCCTTGTTTTGCCTAGGCAGTCTAAACTCACATCTCTAAGAAATATTTCTTGGATTAATCTGATCATAGCTTGACTACCAGCCCCATAATTCTAAGAGACAGGAAGATTCCTTCTTCATCATTTATGCAGAAGTTGAGAATTCAGGGCTTTATTTCATAAAGAAAGTGACTTTATTTCATAAGGAAAGTGACTGAGAAATCCCAAGGACTGTGCTTTTCAGTCTGGATTCTTAGTTGCAAATAGCAGAACCACTCAGAGCTGCAAACAAATTTGTTTGAAGGATATTGTGTGTTCCCACAGAATCTGCAGGAAGGGTGGAGAACCAGGCTATAAAATTACTGGGAAACTGCAAGAACAATTTGTAAGGATGTCTTGTTTCTGGATACTGATGCAAATCTAAATCTAGAAATAGTGATTATTCCACTGAGAAAAAAAAATCGATGTCTTCCCTCTGATAGAAAGAGTCCAATGCAGTCAACCTGTTACAAGATAGCTACCTGGTTGCCTTGCCCTTAACCCAGAGAAATGGTTTATGTATCAGAGCTTAGGTTTGGCCGCTGTTCCTGGCAATTTGAGTGCTCATCAGTGGTGGTGATGAGTTGATTTTTGTGAGGGAGATTCTTCTGTCTCTGTTGCCATAGCCACTTAGTTCATGAGTTCACTGGCTGAAGACAAAGGCTGACCGACGTAAACTAGATGGATTGTCTGATTATCGAGAATTTCCTCCACAGTGAAACCCTCTTGTGAGGATTTTCCTGGGACATAAATACCCTCACAGCCTGGGTATGTTCTGAGAGGTCTGCAGACATACTTTTTCCTTAACATTCTTCATACCAGTTCTCCAATCTCAATCCAGCTAAATTATCAGTCATTTTCTATGAATTACACCATACATTGAATTGTCTATTCCCAGTAAAAGTAAACAATCATATGCATTGCTTGTGATAGATACTTTTTTAAAAACTTTTTTTATTATAAAGATGTGGGGTACAATTCAAGGTTAAGTATATAAACGTCAATTATGCGGGTACCCTTGTTGATGAGGTATGCCCCTCCCTGCCCTAGCAGTTTCCCTCAACTGCCGATCCCACCCCCCTATCCCTAGCAGTTTCACACTACTGCCAATCCCTTTCTTATAGTATTTTAATTGTTCAAGGTTCACTTATGAGCGAGAACATATGGTACTCTGTTCTTTGTTTCTGTGATAGATCACTGAGTATGATCGACTCTAAATCCATCCAAGTTGCTGCAAAGTCCATATGTTTGTCCTACTTTATGGCTGCATAATATTCCATTGTGCATATGTACCACATTTTAAAAAATCTAGCCCAGCTTCGATGTGAAACATGGTTGGTTCCATGTCTTTGCTATTGTGAGTAGAGTTGCAACAAACATACGAGTGCAGGTATCTTTTTTGTAGAATAATTTGAGTTCCTCCAGGTATATTCCCAATAGGGGAATTGCTGGGTCATATGGAAGGTCAATTTCTAGTTCTTTCAGAAATCACCACACTGTCTTCCAAAGAGATTGCACTAGTTTGCATTCCCATCAGCAGTGTAGAAGTGTTCCTTTTCTCCACATCCTCGCCAGATACTTTTTCCCCCCCTATTTACACTGCCTTCCTATAGAAGGATTTTATAACCTACTATTGATATCATTGATTAGGCTTGGTCAAGTAACATGTTTTCGCCAGTAGAATGTGACCAGACATAATCTCTGACATAACCCAATAAAACACAGATGGCCATAATGAGCTTTGACTTTGTCTCTTTTTACTCTGACACAAATGCAATGCCCAAGATAGAAGCAGCTCTTTTCATTTTAAGTACAGGACTGAAAACATCTAGAGCAAAGCTACAGCTGACACAGAGCCAACACTATAATGACTACAAAAACAAATGTTTGTTATAAGCTACTCATATTTTGGGGTTGTCAGTTAATACAACTTGCTGAGCAAAAGGTGAATATCTTGTTCAATCTTCTTCCCATGGGGAGAACCTCTCTAGTGTCTTTTATGGCTACCCATAAGTAGGTTATGAGATTGTTCATGGTCTACTTCTGGTTGATATCAGCACTTGTGTAGAACCATGAGCTAGAATTGTCTGTAAGCCAAGCTGATGAGTTGCGACAATTAAGTTCGCAAACTCATCCTGGAAAAAGTGCTACATACCTCATTAATGAATATCACTGTGGTCATCTTTGATGTACTCCCCTTGGGAAGTTATTCACTGATGCCAGCACCTAGTCCACCCATCAAAGAAATTTTTTTGTTAGTTTGTTTTGTGAGTTGGAGTCTCACTCTGTTGCTCAGGCTGGAGTGCAGTGGCATGCTCATGGCCACTGCAACCTCAACCTGCTGGACTCAGGTGATCCTTCTGATTCAGCCTGATCAAAGCAATTTTGGAACTCTTTTTCTGGAATGGCTACCATAGCTGTTGTTGTGAGGATGTCAGTTTGATTTAGTGCAATGAACAAACATTAAGTTTCTTGTTAAACCTGAAAAGAGTAGAAGTGAAATCAGGAGCATGCTAGTCCAAGTTTATGGATAATGCCTTGAAGAAAATGGGAGTGTACCAAAGGATCAAACATTTTTCTGAGAGGACAGAAAGTGTCACTGATGAAGAGACGTCAAGACGACCAGTAATAAGCAGAACTGATGAAGGCCTTGCCAAAATTCGTTGACTTGTGCATCAAAATCATCAGCTGACTGTGAGAAGCATAGCAGACCTAATAAAAATCAGTAGAGAAATAGTTAGGAAAAGCTTTACCGAACATCTTGCATGAGAAAGATGTGTGCAGAAATGGTCCCGAAGGAACACTTGCATTATCAACAGCACACACAACTCTGTCGTGAGGGAATTTTTAGCGAGTAAACAAATAACTGTATTGGAACACCCTCCCTACTCACTTGATTTGGCCCCTGATGACTTTTTTCTTTACCCAAAGATAAAGGAAATATTGAAAGGAAGACATTTTGAAGACCTTCACAACATCAAGTGTAATACAGAGACTGCTCTGAAGGCCATTCCTGGAAAAGAGTTCCAAAATTGCTTTAACAGTGGACTAGGCACTGGCATTGATGCATAGCTTCCCAGGGGGAGTACTTCAAAGGTGACCATAGTGCTATTCAGCAATGAGGTATGTAGCACTTTTTCTAAGACGTTCACAAGCTGACTGTCAGACCTCATACATCTCTCCCTTTTCAGATCACTGGTCAGAGGAAATTCCCCAAGAGTCCATACTGAGGGTTGAGGGAGACATAGCAGGAGGCATGAATGAGTATTCAGGGAGTGAAAACCACTTAGGCAAAGGACTTGTACCTTTAAGATCTGTCCTAGGCCAGACACCATGGCTCAGCCTGAAATCCTAGCATTTTGAGAGCCCAAGGCGAATGGATTGCCTGAGCCTGCAGGTTTGAGACCAGCCTGGGCAACTTGGCAAGACCTTGCCATGAGCATGCCACTGCATTCCAGCCTGGGTGACAAAGTGAGACTCCAACTTGCAAAAAAAAAAGATCTGCTCCAGCTTGCTCATGATCTCTCTCTCTCATGTCTCTCTCTCTATTTCTATCTCTGGTATCCATATATGTACATAAATACTAATCATTTGATATATATGTATAAATATCAATATTTATCAATCATTTGATTATGACTTTATTGAATATGCTGGAGTTTATGGTGGTACCATTGATTAGATAGCACTTAGTATGTAATATTACCTGGAGAGGTCACATAGTCAACTGGTGTCACATGGTAAGGTACTAGGTCTTAGTTCAGCCCTGTAGCAAACTAAGGGATATTTTTCAAAAGGATAATAGCTAGAAAAGGGCATGTTTGTCCTCAAAACCTAGGGGTTGCCATTCAAGCCTTTAGAAATTCTCTATAGAGTATCATAATTTGTCATAGGCTCTCAAGCCCCAGTAGATTGCCTAGATTATAAGGGTCAAGTGTCAAGGCTGCTTGCACTGCAGCTTGGACCAGCTGGAGAAGCTCCACTTCTCCTTGGCATCAATTAAGTTGATAGTCACTGGAGTCAACAGGAAATGGTTAAAGTAGCAGAGTGAAATGTGGTGTATGTGACTCTTTCTTAATGGTAGGGGGCTCAAGGTACTGGAAGTTTCCACCACGTGGAGGGGCTATTATAATATGCCCCAGAGTTCTAGAACCCAGAAATTTTACTAGAGAGACCTCGCTTTCTTTTTTAAAATAAAATTTATTGTTCCCCATATGGCACGCATGTGTTTGTGTAAGAGTCTAGGTTACCTGTTATTTTTCATTCCTTGGGCCCCAAAAGAGTGAATTAGAGGGTTGCCATCTTTTAAAAATTATTTTCAGTGAAATGTTTGGCAGATATTTTGTTATTACTCAATGGCTCTGAGAATTATAAAAATACTCTTTAGGAGTTGCGGACCCTATTTTTAATTTTCTTTAAGCCATGTATAATTTCTCATAGGCATAAAATCAGAAAAAGAAAGGAAAGTATATTGTATGACAGATTGACGAAGAAGTCAGTAAAAAAAGAGCTAAGTTATGTGTGGCTGTGAAATAATAAGTAGTGCTTTTTAAAGAAGCAGTCTTAGGTGTATTTGCTTGTGGATTGACCTGTCAACATACAATGGCCAAGTAATCGATTTCATCTGCAGTAGTGATCTCAACTTTTGGGAGGATCTGGGAACACTTTAAATATTCAATTAGAACCGTAAATCCTCTACTCAGAAACATCATAAACATAAAACTCTTTATATAGACACAAGTGTTTCATCAACTTACGGATGGGGTCCAAAGACCCAAATTAGAATCCATACTCTATGGTTCATGGCAGGGATACATGTTTGGATGGAAAAGGCTGTGGGTGGTTTTATAAAGTCTGACTTAAGAGGCTGGAAATCATTCACTCTCTTAACAAATGAGGCTGCTTATTTCTGTCATTGGAGTCTCTTTTTAATCACTGCCAATGTTTTGCTCATAGGTTCTTTCCTCCTCTGGATTTGATTATTGCAATTCTTTATTATGTACACATTCTTTGGGAGCAAACACTTTAGGTAAACTTTTAAATGGAGCTAGACAATTTTTATTTAAAACCTGACAGATAAAACAATTTTAGTACAATTATGGAAAAACATTTACTTCCTTTTTGGAGAGCAATTATTGAGTAAAGTCATTGTGATTTCTGGAAACCAGGCTTCATGAGATGATATCAATATTGCTCCAAATGTGTTGAATAATTTTTTCTTTTTTTTGCTAGTAATCACTAACAAAAACATATATATATATATTTTTTTTGGGGGGCCACTATAGTTTTTCTTTTTTTCTTTTTAATATTTTTTATTATGGTTTTGTGGTGTACAGTTAAGGGTTAGGTATACAATTACGTTTCATTCAGGCACCCTGTTGATAAGAGGTGTTTCCCCGTCCCCAGACAGATATTTGCGACTGTTAATCCCATCCCCCTCCCCCCCATAGTGTCCCAGTACCGTCAGTCATTTTCTTATAGTATTACATTGGATGTTCAAGGTCCATTATATGAGTGAGAACATGTGATACTCGGATCTTTGCTTCTGTGAGAGGTCATTCAGTACTATAGACTCTAGTTCCATCCAGGTTGCTGCGAAATTCATGATTTTCTTCTTTTTTATGGCTGCATAGTATTCCATCATGTATATGTACCACATTTTTTTAATCCAGTCCTCATTTAGGAGTATGCTAGCTGTGGGTTTCTCATAAATGGCTTTTATTATTTTGAGGTATGTTCTCTGTATGCCTAGATGTTCAAGGGTTTTTATCAAGAAGGGGTGCTGGATTTTATAAAAAGCTTTTTCTGCATCTAATGATATAATCATGCGGTTTTTCTTTTGACATCTGTTGATGTATTTAATTACATGTTGAACCAGGCTTGCATCCCAGGAATGAAGCCTACTTGGTCATGATGGATGATTTTTAAGATGTGTTGCTGAATCTGGTTTGCTAGGATCTTGTTGAGAATTTTAACATCTATGTTCATCAAAGATATTGGCCTGTAGTTCTCTTTCTTTGTGGAT
>NW_007248075.1:1210853-1212496 GCF_000164805.1 Carlito syrichta
CCAGACAGATATTTGCGACTGTTAATCCCATCTCCCTCCCCCCCCATAGTTTCCCAGTACTGTCAGTCATTTTCTTATAGTATTACAATGGATGTTCAAGGTTCATTATATGAGTCAGAACATGTGATACTCAGATCTTTGTTTCTGTGAGAGGTCACTCAGTATTATAGACTCTAGTTCCATCCAGGTTGCTGCGAAATTCATGATTTTGTTCTTTTTTATGGCTGCGTAGTATTCCATCGTGTATATGTACCACATTTTTTTAATCCAGTCCTCTTTTGATGGGAAGCATGGTTGTTTCCAGGTTCTCGCTATTGTGAACAATGCTGTGATAAACATACGTGCACAGGTATCTTTTTGATAGAGTGATTTGAGGTCTTCAGGGTATATTCCCAGTAGGGGATTGCAGGGTCATATGGAAGATCGATTTTTAGAGCTTTTAGGAATCGCCACACTGGTTTCCACAGAGGTTGCACTAGTTTTCACTCCCACCAACAGTGTAGAAGTGTTCCCTTTTCACCACACCCTCTCCAGCAGCTGTTAATTTTTGAGTTGTTGATAATTGCCATTCTGGCTGGAGTTAGGTGGTGTATCAGTGTGGTTTTGATTTGCGTCTCCCTGATTAGTGAGGTCGAGCATTTCTTCATGTGTTTGTTGGCTGCTCAGATGTCTTCTTTTGTGAAGTGTCTGTTCATATCTTTTGCCCATTTTATAATGGGGTTGTTTGTTTTTTTTCTTTTCAGCACATTTGAGTTCCTTGTAGATCCAGGATGTTAAGCCTTTGTCAGACCTGGTGTTGGCAAATACTTTTTCCCAGTCTGTAGGCTGTCTCGCTGCTCTCTTGATGGTTTCTTTGGCTTTGCAGAAGCTTCTCAGTTTAATAAGGTCCCATTTGTCTATCTTCTCTCTTATGACCTGTGGGTTTCGGGTTTTGTTCAGGAATTGGATGCCAGTTCCAATTTCCATGAGGGTATTTCCTTCCTTTTCTGTTCTTATGGTTTGAGGTTTTACATTTAGGTCTCTGATCCATTTGGAGTTAACCTTTGTGAATGGGGATAAATAGGGGTCCTGTTTCAATCTTCTGCATGTGGTCAGCCAGTTTTCCCAGCACCATTTCCTGAATAGGTTCTCCTCTCCCCAGTGGTAGGTGGTGGGGGCTTTGTCGAAGATGAGTTGGTTGAGAAATTGAGGTTTTGCTTCTGGAATCTCAATTCTATTCCATTGATCTATATGCCTGTTCCTGTGCTAATACCAAGCTGTTTTGATGATTATAGCTTTATAGTAAAGTTTGAAGTCTGGTAATGTGATACCACCTGCTTTTTTTTTTTTTTGCTGAGGATTGTTCTGGCTATTCTTGGACGTTTGTGTTTCCACATGAATTCCTGTGTTGCTTTTTCTAGGTCTGAGAAGAATGTCGCTGGTGATTTGATGGGTATTGCATTGAATTTGGAGATTGTCTTAGGTAAGATGAACATCTTCACAATGTTGATTCTTTCGATCCATGAGCATGGGATATTTTTCCACTTGTTTGTGTCATCTTTGATTTCTTTGAGCAGAGTTTTGTAATTTTCACTGTAAAGGTCTTTCACATCTCTGGTTAGGAAGATGCCAAGGTATTTCATCTTTTTTTTGTGGCTATTGTG
>NW_007248075.1:1212516-1264180 GCF_000164805.1 Carlito syrichta
CCTGAGACTTTGCCAAAGGCCTTTATCAGTGTAAGGAGGCTTTTGACAGATTCTCTTGGGTTTTCAAGGTACACAATCATATCACCTGCAAAAAGAGACAACTTGACTTCCTCTTTTCCTATTTGGATACCCCTGATTGCCTCCTCTTCTCTGATTGCTGTAGCCAGGACTTCCAATACTATGTTGAACAGGAGGGGTGAGAGTGGGCATCCTTGTCTAGTTCCAGTTTTCAGGGAAGTTGGTTCCAATTTTTGTCCATTTAAGAGTATGCTGGCTGTGGGTTTCTTGTAGATGGCTTTTACTATTTTGAGGTATGTTCCCTGTATGCCTAGATGTTCAAGAGTTTTTATCAAGAAGGGGTGCTGAATTTTATCAAAAGCTTTTTCTGCATCTAATGATATGATCATGTGGTTGTTGTTTTGACATCTGTTGATGTATTTAATTACGTTTATGGTTTTACGAATGTTGAACCAGGCTTGCATCCCAGGAATGAAGCCTACTTGGTCATGATGGATGATTTTTGAGATGTATTGCTGAATCCGGTTTGCTAGGATCTTGTTGAGAATTTTAGTATCTATGTTCATCAAAGATATTGGTCTGTAGTTCTCTTTCTTTGTTTGATCTTTACCTGGCTTGAGTATCAATGTGATGTTGGCTTCGTAAAATAATTTGGGGAGAGTTCCATCATTTTCAATTGCCTGGAATACCTTCAGTAGGATTGGTATCAGCACCTCCTTAAATGTCTTTAGAATTCTGCTGGAAAGCCATCTGGACCAGGGCTTTTTATTTGTAGGAAGTTTTCTTATTACATAGTTGATTTCCTTGATTGTTATTGGTCTATTTAGGATCTCAATTTCTTCTTGTTCCAACCTAGGTAGGTTGTGTGATGTCAGAAAATCCTCCATTTCCTTAAGGTTTTCAAGTTTGCTTCCATATAAGTGTACATAGTAGTCTCTAATGATCTTTTGTATTTCTTCAGGGTCAGATGTGACTTCATCTTTTGTGTTTCTGATTGAGCTTATTTGGTTTTTTTCTCATTTTTTCTTGGTCAGTCTAGCTAGGGCACCATTGATCTTGTTTATCCTTTCGAAGAACCAGTTTTTTGTTTCATTGATTTTTTGTATTATCTTTTTGTCTTCTATGTCCTGGATTTGGGCTTTTATTTTGGTGATCTGGATTCTTCTGCTGAAATTAAGGGTTTTGTGGTATTACTTTTCTAGCTTCCTTAGGTGGCTTGTTAGGCTGTTAATTTGTGATCCTTCCATTTTCTTCTTGTGCATTTATAGGGATATAAATTTCCCTCTTACTACAGCTTTTATGGCATCCCAGAGATTTTGGTAAGATATTTCTTCATTTTCATTTGTTTCCAGGTATCTTTTGATCTCTGTTTTGATTTCATTGTTGAGCCAGGAGTTGTTTAGCATCATGCTGTTCAGTGTCCATGTCTTTGTGGGTTTTGGGGGGACCTTGTTGGTGTTAATGTTTATTTTTATTCCACTGTGATCTTAGAAGGTGCATGGTAAAATTTTAGTCCTTTTAAATTTGCTTATGCTTGATTTATGACTAATTATTTTGTTGATCTTAGAATACGTTCCATGCAGTGATGAGTAGAATATGTATTCTGTGGTCTTTGGATGGAATGTTTTGTATGTATCAGTTAAGTCCATTTGGTCAAGAGTCAAATTTAGGTTCCGGGACTCATTGGTGATTTTTTATCCTGATGATCTGTCTAGGGTTGTGAGTGTGGTATTGAAGTCCCCAGTTATGATGGTGTTAGAGTCAATATCTTTCTGTAGTTTTCCTAGAAGTTGCTTTATGAAAGTTGGCGCACCTATGTTGGGTGCATATATGTTTAGGATAGATATTTCTTGTTGATGGAGTGAACATTTTATCATTATGTAGTGGCCCTCTGAATCTTTTTTAATTTTTGATAGCTTAAATGGTATTTTGTCTGAAAATAGGATCACAACTCCTCCTTTCTTTTGTGTTCCATTCACCTGAAAATTTGTTTCCCATCCTTTTACTTTGAGTCTGTGCATGCCCTTTCTAGTGAGATGGGTCTCTTGAAAGCAGTATATTGTTGCCTGGTGATATTTTATCCATTTTGCCATTCTATGTCTTTTCAGTGATGCATTTAGTTCATTCACATTCAGGCTAATTATGGAAATGTGAGCGTTCGTCCCTATCATAGAGTTCTTATAGAGTTGTTGTTCTTACACTTGGTTTTTTGTCTTTCTTTTGGTTTGGGGGTTGGTTCATATGTATTTTATTCTTTTTCCTGTACTCGTGTGAAGAACATTGTTCTTTTTTCCTTTTCCTCTGTGTTTGGTACTTTCTTAAGTGTTTCATGTAGAAGTGGTTTGGTTTCAGTGTAAGTTCTTAGGGATTGGATATCTGGGAAAGATTTTAATTCTCCCTCGCTGATGAAGCTTAACTTGGATGAGTAGGTTATTCTTGGTTGAAATTGTTTATCTTTTAGGACTTTGAAGATAGGGCTCCCAGCTCTCCTAGCCTGCAGGGTTTCTGTAGATAAATCTGCTGCTTCTAATTGGTCTTCCATGGTAGGTGATCTGGCCTTTTTCTCTTGCTGCCTTTAGGATTTTTTCTTATATACCTACTTTGTTTAGGTGAATTATTATGTGTCTGGGAGTTGGTCTACTCATTTGTTGTCTTGCGGGGGTTCTCTGAATCTCTTGTGTTTGAATTTTTGCATCACTGTTTAAATAAGGGCAGTTTTCTTGAATGATCTCATGGAAAGTTTGTTCCAGTGTGGTCTCTGTCTCTCTTTCTGCCTCAGGAAGGCCAATTACTCTTAGGTTCGGTCTCTTGAAGTAATCACTCATCTCTTGAAGGTTTTGTTTTGTCTTTTTTAGCTTGTTTTCTGTGTTTTTAAGAATTTGGGTTAGTTCTATTTTTTGGTCCTCAAGCTCTGTGATTCTTTCTTTTGTTTGGATAATAGTGCTTTCCATGCTTATCAGTTTGTTATTTATTTCATTCATGGTATTCTTTATTACTGTTATCTCAGATATCAGCTCCTTCCTTGTTTCTTCTTGTCTCTCCTTAATTCTTTTTAATCTCTCCATTAATGTCTTGATATCTAGGTTTGTTGTTTGGGACCAGACATTCTGGGAGCTCTTCATTTTTTGCATTACAAAGTCAGTTTTCTCAGTGTCTGCCCTCCCAGGGGTCTGGGAGAGACCCATATTCTTCTTTTGGTTTTTCTTCATTTCTGTAGATTTTTCTCTTTCTCCCCCTTTCCCTCCCCTTCTTTAATTATGTTTTTCAGGGAAGATAGGATTGTTTTTGTTTCACTTGTGCAATTTCCTGTTCTTTCTTATGAGTGTCCTCTGGCTTTGTTCACTTTTGAGGTTGGAGTGTGGGCTGTGGACTGTACTTATTGCAGGCTGTGATTCAGAATCTATATGTTGATTCCAGCATCCACCCACAGGTGCATGAGCACACTGGAACCTATTTCCCACTGCCTTACAATCTGTCTGTGCAGCAGTATGTAAGGTTGGTCCCTGGATCAGAAGGAGGTACAAAAGAGGAAAATAATGGAGGAAGTGGGGGTCAATAGGAAGTTAGAAAGAGAGGAGAGTGAGAGGGAAAACAGACGTACATACCAACCAACAGGTGAAAAAAAGACACAAGGCTGAAGAGAAGTAAAAAAAAAAATGTGAGCCAAATTCCCTAAAGGATACCGGTAGCTACACAGAGACAGACCAATAAAATCATGAAACAGATAGTGTAAGTCAGAAAGCGAACAAAAGTGAGCAAAACAAACAGTCAAAATGATAAAATAAAAAGTCAAAATAAGAGATCAGACTAGCTCTGTAATCTTTCCTGAATGTCTAAAGTCTCTTCAGCTCTGATCTCCAGCCTCTCCCCTTTATTTTCCTTGCAGACAGCTAGATTTACTGGCAGCTTGGATTTGTTTTTTTTTAGCCTGCTGCCTGGGAGGTCTGCGACATTGCCTTTGTCTGATTCAGCAGGGGAGGGGCTTTGCCTCCTGTTTAGCGATGTTACCTTAGGAACCAAGGTGGAGGCTGTTGATAGGTGGGCGGGGCAATGCAAATCTCTGCCTGGAGAATATCTGAGGAGGCAGCTTTACTTTCATGGATCTTTTCTCTCTGCTCGTCTGGGTCCCTGCGTGTTCACTGTGATGGACTGTGCTGGAGTGGGAGGCACCAGAGATCAGTTGCACAGCTGGGTGCTGGATCTGGGGTGCCACCAGCAGGCTGGATTGGAGGAGGGGGTCAGGAGTTCCCTCCTCTGGAGCTGAGAGCTTCCAATCAGCACCTCATTGCACGCTGAGTGCCTCAGCCGTGGTAGGCCCAGAGCTCCAGACCTCCAAAGCTCTAAAGGGCAGGTGGTGGGAAGCAAGATGACCCTGGAGTCCCTCACAGGGTACTTCAGCCAGAAATGGGACCGTTATCTCTGAGGGGTGAGTGGCCAGAGCCTCCCTGGGTGACTGGCAGCTTGGTGCTGGGTGCTGGGTGAGACAATGTAGCCAGGGAGGGAGCCAAGACCCGGGACTCCTTCATGGCAGGAGTCACATATAGTGGAGCATCAGCAGCCGGGGGTCGCAATAGCCGGCCCTGAGTGGGACCAAAGTTCTGGGGACCTTGGACCAGTGTGGCTGTGGGTGGTTGGGTGGTAGGGGAAGAAAAGTAAGAGTCTTTTTCTGAACTCATGTTCAGAGAATCTCACAAATCCACCTATGCCATCGCCATCTTCACTTATTTTTCTAGACAGAAGATAATAATAGTTCCGCAGTCCAAGCTCAGTGGCTCAGCCTGTAATCCTGTGCCTTTGGGAGGCTGAGGTGAGTGGATTGCCTGAGCCTGCGGATTCGAGACCTGCCTGGGCAGGCGAGACCTCATCTCTACAATAAAATCAAAAATTTAGCTGGGCGTGGTAGCGCACGGCTGTAATTTTGGCTACTCGGAAGGTTGAGGTGGGAGGATTGCCAGAGCCCAGCAGGTCGAGGCTGCGGTGGCCGGGAGCAGTCACTGCAATCCAGTCTGGGCAAGAGAGTGAGAATACAACTCAAAAAAAAAAAAAACCAGTAATAAGCCTGAAAATTATCATATACTTACTGTGGAATACAAAGTCATAAAACAATTACTTCATAGTTCTATCACACCATAAATAAGTTCTTCAAGAATATACTAGAGGTTTTCTCTTTAAAATTTTGACCTAAATCTGTTTTTATTTATACAATATGAACCCTCTTTGTCTTTGTCAGATTTCTGCAAACCACTTTGCAGTTTACAGTATTTCCAATACTTTAAATTTGTTAAGTCTTTTATATGCCACATGGGAAAAAAATTACCTTAGCAATGAACAAAGGCATTAATAATTATACAGGGTTGACAAAAAAAAAACAATGAAATTATGTGGTATAAAAAACTGAATTTAAAAACTGATTACATGAAGAAATACAACCAATTATAAAACAACATGCAAACATAATATAATGTTTAAAACCACAAAAAGAAAATACAAAAACAATGGTAAGTAATTCATCAAAAGTGACACTTTAAATTAAGTAAAGGGCAAGTGAGAATTTAGCTAAACTTCATCTTCTTCCATTTATTTTATTGAAAGTTTAGTTAAATTCTCAAAAAATATTACCAAAGTTTCCATTTCATTCTTGTTTATACCTTTTGATAATAACTTTTTAATTTATCCCTTAAACTTTTTTGTCCATAAAATTCACCAAATATTTGTTTTCATTTCAGAAATTATTATTTCCAAACCTTAAATGGTCCTTCAATCAGTTATCGTCTCTACATCTATACTTAAAATTATTCAATGATCTCTCATACTTCTGCAAAAAGTATCCAACTTCTTAAGAGAAGTATGAGTACTTATGTGAAGTCACCATTGCCTCCTGTTTCCACATAATCTGTCATTCTTCACTCACCAACTTCATTAACCACAGTGACCTTTCTTCTACTCCATCATTTATGCTAAGACCTTACATAATCTGATTCTTCTGTTCTTCTCCATCATGATTTCATTCTTTTTCTACCTTACTCAGTATTTTCCAGCCTCAATGATCTTCACACTGTATCTTGAACACATGAAGATTTTTTTCAGCTCTCAGGACCTATGGCTTACTATTCTGTCTGCCTGAAAACATCTTTCCCCTTCTCTCATGGTGTAATCTGTTTTTTTTCTCAAACTGCAGATGTTAGTTCAAATGTCACTTATTTATAAAGGCTTTCCTTTACTGCTTTGTCTAGATCATGTCTTTTTTCATTCTTTATCCTTTAACTCTAATTATTTACTTATAAGTAAACTTTACCTTACCTATTTATGTGTTGACTTGCGTGTTGTCTATCTCTGAAGGGACAGTAAGTTCCTTGAAGCCAAGGAATGTGTTGTGACTCTGAATGACATGACCCCAGCACCAACTGCAGTGCCAACACCATCATTATTTCTAAAACTAATTAACCTGTTGTTATCCTTTCCAGTAAGCTATATTTGGTGCTGTCCTTTTGTGTGACAATATTCTTTCTTACAAAAATTGTATATATATTTTTATATCAATATTTTTAATTTTGATATTGTGGGGTACAGTTAAGGGTTAGGTATACAAATGCTTCATTCAGGTACCATTGTTGATAAGGAGTGTCTCCCCATCCCCAGACATATGTTTACTACTGTTAATCCCACCTCCCTTCCCTCCTCCCCCCATAGTTTCCCACCACTGTCAGTCCTTTTCTTATAGTATTACAATGGATGTTCAAGGTCCGCTATATGAGTGAGAACATGTGATAACCAGATCTTTGTTTCTGTGAGAGGTCACTCAGTATTATTGACTCTAGTTCCATCCAAGTTGCTGCGAAGTTCATGATTTTGCTCTTTTTTATGGCTGTGCAGTATTCTGTCGTGTATATGTACCACATTTTTTTAATCCAATCCTCTTTTGGTGGACAGTATGATTGATTCCAGGTTCTTGCTATTGTGAACAATGCTACAATAAACATAAGTGTGTGGGTATCTTTCTTATAGAGTGATTTGAGTTATTCAGGGTATATTCCCAGTAGGAGGATTGTGGGGTCACATGGGAGGTTCATATATAGAGTTTTTAGGAATCACCACACTGTTTTCCATAGAGGTTGCACTAGTTTGCACTCCCACCAATAGTGTAGGAGTGTTCCCTTTTCACCACACCCTCTCCAGCAACTGATATTTTTTGAGTTATTGATAATTGCCATTCTGACTGGAGTTAGGTGGTATTTCAGTGTGGTTTTGATTTGCATCTCCTTGATGATTAGTGAGGTTGAATATTTCTTCATGGCCTGTTGGCTGCTCAGATGTCTTCCTTTGAGAAGTGTCTGTTCATATCTTTTGCCCCCTTTATAATGGGGTTATTTGTTTTATCTTTTCAGTACGTTTGAGTTCCTTGTAGATCCAAGATGTTAAGTCTTTGTGGGACCTGGAGTTGGCAAATACATTTTCCCAGTCTGTGGGCTGTCTCCTGCTCTCTTGATGCTTTCTTTGGCTTTGCAGAAGCTTGTCAGTTTAATGAGGTCCCACTTGTCTATCTTCTCTCTTATGGACTGTGGGTTTTGGATTTGTTCAGGAATTGGATGCCAGTTCCAACTTCCATAACGGTGTGTCCTGCATTTTCTAAAGTTCTTATGGTTTTAGGTTTTATATTTAGGTCTCTGATCCATTTAAGTTAATTTTTGTGTATGGGGATAGATAAGGGTCTTGTTTGAATTTTCTGCATGTGGTCAGCCAGTTTTCCTAGCACCATTTACTGAATAGGTTCTCCTCTCCTCAGTGGTAGGTGGTGGAGGCTTTGTCAAAGATGAGTTGGTTGAGAAATTGAGGTTTTGCTTCTGGAATCTCAATTCTATTCCATTGACCTATATGCCTGGTCCTGTACCAATACCAAGCTGTTTTGATTATTGTAGCTTTATAGTAAAGTTTAAAGTCTGGTATTGTTATACCGCCTACCTTTTTTTTTTTTTTTGGTTGAGGATTGTTTTGCCTATTCTTGATCATTTGTGTTTCCATATGAATTCCTGTATTGTTTTTTCTAGGTCTGAGAAGAATGTTGCTGGTAATTTGATGGGTATTGCATTAAATCTGTAGATTGCCTTAGGTAGAATGGACATCTTCACAATGTTGATTCTTCCAATCCATGAGCATGGGATATATTTCCACTTGTTTGTGTCATCTTTGATTTCTTTGAGCAGAGTTTTGTAGTTTTCATTGTAAAGGTCTTTCACATCTCTGGTTAGGAAGATTCCAAGGTATTTCATTTTTTTTTTGTGGCTATTGTGAATGGGATTGTGCTTTTTATTTGGGTTTCTGTTTGTCTATTATTGGTGTAAAGAAATGTGATTATCTTTTGCACATTCATTTTATACCCTGAGACTTTGCCAAAGTACTTTATCAGTGCAACGAGGTTTTTGACAGATTCCCTTGGGTTTTCAAGGTACACAATCATATCATCTGCAAAGAGAGATAACTTGAGTTCCTCTTTTCCTATTTGGATACCCCTGATTGCCTTCTCTGCTCTGATTGCTCTAGCCAGGACTTCTAATACTATATTGAACAGGAGGAGTGACAGTGGGCATCCTTGTCTTGTTCCCATTTTCAGGGGAAATGGTTCCAATTTTTGTCCATTTAGGAGTATGCTGGCTATGGATTTCTCATAGATAGCTTTTACTATTTTGAGGTATGTTCCCCATATGCCTAGATGTTCAAGGGATTTATCAAGAAGGGGTGTGGATTTTATCAAAAGCTTTTTCTGCATCTAATGATATAATTATGTGGTTTTTGTTTTGACATCTGTTGATGTATTTAATTATATTTATGATTTTATGAATGTTGAACCAGCCTTGCGTCCCAGGTATGAAGCCTACTTGGTCATGATGGATGATTTTTGAGATGTGTTGTTGAATCCGGTTTGCTAGGATCTTGTTGAGAATTTTAATGTCTATGTTCATCAAAGATATTGGCCTGTAGTTCTCTTTTTTTGTAGGATCTTTACCTGGCTTGAGTATCAATGTGATGTTAGCTTCAAAAAAAGGTTTGGGAAGGGTTCCATCTTTCTCAATCACCTGAAATAGCTTCAGTAGGATTGGAATCAGTTCCTTCTTAAATGTCTTGTAGAATTCTGCTGGAAAGCCATCTGGCCCAGGGCTTTTTTTTTGTAGGTAGTCTTCTTATTACGTAGTCAATTTCCTTGATTGTTATTGGTCTATTTAGGGTCTCAATTTCTTCTTGCTTCAACCTAGGTAGGTTGTGTGATGTCAGAAAGTCCTCCATTTCCTCAAGGTTTTCAAGTTTGTTTCCGTACAAGTGTACATCATAGTCTCTAATGATTTCTTTTTTTTTTGAGTTGGAGTCTCACTCTGTCACCCAGACTGTAGTGCAGTTGCCGCTCCTGGCCACCACAGCCTTGACCTGCTGGGCTCCGGCAATCCTTCCACCTCAGCCTTACAAGTAGCTGGAACTACAGGCACATGCTAACATGCCTGGCTATTTTTTGATTTATTGTAGAGATAATGTCTCACCAAGTTGCCCAGGTGGGTCTCAAACCCATGGGCTCAGGCAATCTACTCACCTCAGCCTCCCAATGGCATGGGATTACAGGCTGAGCCACTGAGCCTGGCTTCTAATGATCTTTTGTTTTTCTTCAGGATCAGATGTGACTTCCTCTTTTGTGTTTCTGATTGTGCTTATTTGGGTTTTTTCTCTCTTTTTCTTGGTCAGTCTAGCTAGGGACCATTGATCTTGTTTATCCTTTTGAAGAACCAGTTTTTTGTTTCATTGATTTTTTGTATTATCTTTTTGTCTTCTATGTCCTGGATTTGGGCTTTTATTTTGATGATCTGGATTCTTCTGCTGAAATTAGGGTTTTGTGGTCCTGATTTTCCAGCTTCCTAAGGTGGCTTGTTAGGCTATTAATTTGTGATCCCTCCATTTTCTTCATGTGCATTTGTAGGGATTTAAATTCCCCTCTCACTACATCGTTCATGGCATCCCAGAGATTTTGATAAGATGTTTCTTCATTTTCATTTGTTTCTAGGTACCTTTTAATATCTGTTTTGATTTCATTGTTGACCCAGGAGTTGTTTAACATCATGCTATTTAGTGTCCATGTCTTTGTGGGTTTTGGGGGGACCTTGTTGGTGATAATGTTTATTTTTATTCCACTGTGTATATTGTATATTTTATTTAAGACATTTGACTTACTAAATCACCATACAGTAAATTTTAAAATATTTCTAGCAATTTTGATTACCAGAAGAATAATGAGGAATGAATGGTCTATCTTAAGATATTAACTATGAAAGAGTTATCTTAACACATTTACTATGTAGATGAGCTGCATATTCTTTTTATATTATTATTATTTTACATTTTTCAGTAACTAACGTAATTCTCTAACTCTTCTATATTCTTCAGTCCAGGGTATGAAAGCATGAGAACTATTTTTCCCAGAATCTTTTGCACAAAAATTTATAGATTACCTTGCACTAATTTATGTGAGATTTGTAAGGCAGAAGATTAGCAAAGTCTAATATTGTACCAATTGCAGCCATAAGTCTTTCATGATCTTTAAGACATAGGAGACACA
The DNA here is from genome assembly GCF_000164805.1 of Carlito syrichta. Classification (NCBI taxonomy): domain Eukaryota; kingdom Metazoa; phylum Chordata; class Mammalia; order Primates; family Tarsiidae; genus Carlito; species Carlito syrichta. The sequence goes on from NW_007248075.1 coordinate 1,223,129, forward strand.
GTCTTTCCTTTAGCTCCTGAGCCCTGAGAATTACTCACTTGTAACTGCAGATAATCATGATAATCTACAGAGAGTTATGACATTTTTATACTTCTTAATCTCCTAATTTTAGTAGCAGCATCCTAGATCATTGTACTCCAAGCGTTTTTGGCATATGTGTGTATATGTGTTTGTGCACACACACTTGTGTGTGTGTGTGTGTGTGTGTGTGTGTGTTGTGCTTACAATTCCTTTGACCAACTTTTTCTCTCTTAAATACCTACAAATTATTTTTACTTTTCTCTGTAAACCTACAGTAATTGGTTAGTCCCTTCAAAATAAATTTTAATACACTGGTTCTGTCATCAAATTTATAAAATTCACTGACTTGACAACTGTTTGTGCTGGCATTTTTGTGAGAGAATATAAAAATATTCCCAAATTCACTAAGTCTGGAGGTAGAGATATAAGATTTGAATCTTTGAGGTGAAAACTGGTGTAGACTAGTGGAGTTCAAACTAAAATAAATGTCAGGTGCAGGGTGAAATCCTACAATACCAGCACTTTGGGAGACAGAGGTAAGAGGATTGTCTGATCTCAGGGGTTCGAGACAAGCTTGAGCAACATGACAAGATATCATCTCTACAATAAATAAAAAAATTAGTCAGACTGGAATCACAAGCCTATGGTTCCAGCTACTCAGAAGACTGAGGAAGAGGGATCAACTGAACCCAGCAGGTCAAGGTTGTGGTGGGCCGTGAGCATGCCACTGCACTCCAGCCTGGGCAACAGAGTGAGACCCTGACTCAAAAAAAGAAAAAAAAACTAAAATAAAAACAAAAATTTAGCCCGCGGCTTTGAGACCCGCCTGGGCGGCGAGACCTCATCTCTACAATAAATAAAAAAATCAGCCAGGCGTGGTAGCGCATGCCTGTAATTCTGGCTACTTGGAAGGCTGAGGCGGAAGGATCGCCAGAGCCCAGCAGTCGAGGTTGCGGTGGCCGGAAGCGGCCACTGCAATCTGGGCAACAGAGTGAGACTCCAACTCAAAAAAAAAAAAAAAAAAAATTTCTGCAACTCAGGAGACAGTGGGAAAAGCACAAAAGAGAAGATAAAATAGAGTAAAACTGGCCCTAATTACCTCTTAACATTAAAGAAACTTCATTTTCATCTTTCAGCTTGAAAGATATCAAATTTTGGGTATAATCCAAATAGGCTGTGATCAAAGTTTCCTATATTTTGCAATAACTTAACAAGAAGCAGACTATGTGATACTGTGGCTAAGTCCAGAATACCTATTAAATCAAATCAACTTACTCAATAACCAAGTGGGCCACGTGGAATAGATTTCACAGAGTTTAATGACAATTTTTTGCACCATTTTGGACAATGAAAGTTCTGCATTACATCCAAATATTCATACAAAGATGGGCCAGGATGACTGATTCAAATTAGAAGTCAACCAGTCACATTGAGATAACAAAATCTGCTCTCATACTTTGTTGCTTAAAATTCATGGGCTCTGAGCCACCTCTTACAATTTCAACCCACCCTGAACTTTGTACCATAAAAATGTGATGTCCATGCTTTCGGTTATTTTAGTTATTTTACAGATGCATTTAAGTGCCCAAAGATACTTTATAAGATTTTTATAGATATTTATGAATTGTTTTTAATCTATTTTCAAAGCCATATCTAGATCCAGAGCCATTAAGATCAATGGATGTTTGGGGTTTCCTGATAACTGCTTTCAAGGTGTGTTTGTGTGTGTGTGTGTGTGTGTGTAGACAGTTGGGAGACTGGTGTTGAACACTGTAAAAAGTCTGTCTGCTTTATTAGTCTTAAGAAAAACCTTTAGGGATGACCTTTTCATCCTAGTCTAGTTTTTTTAGGTCAGGAGCAGAAAGATGCAGATTTGCATGCTATTTGCATGAATTTTATATTTATCCATGTTAATTAACATTGACTCTATATGGGTGATGCCATTAAAATATCAAATTACCTGAATATATTTATTTCAAGCACCTCTTTAAAATCAGTTTATGTGTCAACTGCCTTAAGAATTCTATCTTATGATCATCCTATGCTGCTTTCTCATCTCTTTTACATGTTTTCAGATGATATTTGAGGAAAATAATTTTTAGGTTACTATTAACTTATTTTTCTTTCCTTAGAGAAAGATTTTTAACAGGAACAGAATACTTCAATCTACTAATTTGCAAATTTAAATAAATAAACACATGCATGCATATATATGTAAATCTTAGGCAAACTTTAAGTCCATTTTTAACAAAACTATTCAAAAATAAAGCCAACATACAGTAGAATTGATCCATATATATGAAAACTTTATTTTATTCCTTGTGTAGGAATCAATGTGTGGGCTGAACTATATATATTTATTCATCAATATATGTTTATTTTTCCATATACAAAGTTAATAATTTATCATTTAATTATTATTTAATTTTAAGAATATAATATAGTTGACGTATAGACTTCTCTATTTTTTTCATACCATGTTAATCTACTCAACATTGTTTAGTTGTCCTTAGGCTCAAAGTTTTTGTCATCAATTTAACCAGAGATTTTATAATTCCATTTCATATATTTTTGGTAAAAATACTTTATATATCGTTTAGTTAAGGATATTTCTTTCTTTAAATCATGGGGAAATTTTCACAAGTTTCTTATTGTCCTAAACTTAACTACTTGTGTTGATTTTTCCCCTTTGCTTTTTTTAACTCTCCAATTTTTATCAGCAGTTGTATTTAATAGTAACACATTCTCTTGTCACCCACAAGCAACAAGATTGATACAGGGATTTTTCCTAATTTATCATTGCATATGTTGCCTGTGTACATAATAAACATTTAATTTTAAAAAGACCCCAGTGCCTATTTTTTATTTCATTTTGAATGCTAAATAACCACACGTTTAGCTTCTAATGTTGTAGTATAAATGTATTTTCTGAACTTAATTTATGTGTAATCTAAATACTGATATACTATTATTGTTCACATATACATCTATAGAAAAGTAATCTCACCATAAATAAAATATATAATCCATCTCTGTATGTTAACATACGCATATACATATGTAAGAATTACATCTACTCTGAATCTTTGTTTGCTAATTAAAATTCAAGCTAAAAATTGTGGTACAGTTTTCTATACTCAAGTGACTGGTTTTCTGTCTACATAAATGGAAAGTATTTAACCCATATAGCAATTCTCATACCATAGCAGGCACTCTTAATTTCCATGAATTCAAATATTCTTTCTTCAAAGCACTGGAGCTAGTTTTGATTACTCTCTGACTATAGTACGGTGATGGCTCAGGCACAAATGTTTCAGTTTATTAAAAAATCATGTATCTTACATCAATAATATTTACTTTTTAAAAAATTATGTAAATGTGTCATAAGGTCAAACAATTGCACATGCTCTGTGTATGGTATAGGTGAATATTGGTTTATTCCTAATAATCTACTTGTAATTAGTTTCAAAAAGTAAGTTTCATATGCATGTAATTGTGATAATTTGGTAATTAATATTAATTTTAATCTATAATAGACCATTGAAACTAGGTTTTTCACAACTGTCATGTTAGTCTCTTTGGGTTGTCATAACAATATGCCACAGTCTGGGTTTCTTAAGCAACAGAAATGTAATTACTCACAGTTCTGGAGGCTGCAAGTCCAAGATCAAGGTGACAGCAGGGTTGATTACTTCTGAGGCATCTCTCTTTGACTTACAGATGGCTACCTTTTTGCTGCGTCCTCACATGGCCTTTTCTCTATGAGTGTTTATCTCTAGTGTTTCTTCCTTTTCTTATAAGGACACAAGTTCTACCGGACTAAAAACTCACTCTTTTGATCTCATTTAACCTTAATTAGCTCATTAAAGGCACTATCTTCAAATATAGTTGCATTGAGGGTTAGGGCTTCAACATGTGGATTTAGAAGAAACACAATTCCATCCATAATAACTGCTTTTCTTGCTTGAGCAAATTGTTAGTACCATGTAGTGAGCTGGTCAGCTCTTTAATGTTGTATTCCTGCAATTAATCAAAGGTGATGTCAAGGGATATTAATCAAGATAAGACTCGTAGTGTAAGGTCCAACGAAATTTACTGCTAGTAACAGGAAGTCTTGACATTCCGTTTTTTAAGCTTATTAATTTTATTTTTATAAACAAACTGAAAGTATAGCCACATTTTCAATGACAGGTTTAAGTTAACAAAGTTTCCTAACTAAGGTAGAATACAAGAATGTCAATTAATCCATTTTCAATAAAGAATATAATAATTTCCCAAGCTAAAAGAGTCATAGTCATTTTAGCCCACTGTATAAGGACAAAGACATATTTTTGACATGTTTTGAGGATGACCAAATATTTGTATTATCTTTGAGAATTTTGAAACCTTTCTTACAAAAACAAAACATATGCATGTAAACATCATATTGTATACACAATTTTCTTGGGTTATAAATAGTCACATCTATATGATTGTCTTGCTTTTGGAATAAGAAAAATTTGATTTACAGAGATTAAACAGGTAAATTCACATAAGGGAAAAATATAGTTTAAAAGTTTCCAGTAAAATGTCACCCTGGTAGAGAACACTATAAGCACCTGTGTATTTAGTTCATTCAGGACTCAGGCAAATGCTGGAAAAGTTCCATCCAACATATTAGAATTGCCAGGATCAGTAAAATTGGCAAATGGGTCAGTATTGCAATTTTTGTCTTTTTTTCTCCAAGGAAGTCTTGAGCATCTAAAACAAACTTACAACATCAAGGAGTTCATGTAGAGAGCAATTTTGCTGGTGTTTCAGTGTGTTATACACTATTGTCCTATGGTAGACTGATAATGTTTAATTTTACCTAAGTCTTGTGCTCCTGGAAACATTATTTCCTAAGATTTTCTATAACAGGCTAAAAAACAAAATCATAATTAACTTGTTTTATTAGTAGATTTAGATATTCCTTTGGTTTATTTATGGGTTTGTACTTTTTAATTAAATTTCCTAATGTAAAATAAAGTGAAGCCTTCAGAAAGAGTGAATAATAAGTTTTAGTATTTTCAGTATTGTTATAATTTAAGCTTTTTTTTTTTACTCTTCAAATGTACTTGGCCATGTTCAATGACTGTATGATGGATGTTAGCCCAATTGGATAGTTTTGTTATAGATACTAGAAGAATCATAGAGATTATCTGTATTCCATTTTCTATACTTTGTAGCCAAGGAAACAAAGGAAAAGGGCAATTGAGCATCTTGCCAAAATAACCATGAGTAGGAAGGTCTGGAAAAAGTTGTCTGATCCTATCTACATGTTTACTGTGCTTCAAACATAATTCACAAACTTGAAATTAGATCAGATACTTTTCCTTAATTTAGGACCATGTGAGAGTTATTTTTAGATGATAGAATATATAATGCATTGAAAAACTAACATTTGTAAAAACTTGATTATTTCTAACAATTAAAATGACTGAACTCTGAGAAATACCCTAATTGTTAATTCACAGAGAAATTTAAGTTATCTCATTTACAAATGGTCATTTCAGCACATCCACTCACTAATGATGAAATTAGATCAATCAATAGACAGTCCTGCCAGTTTCCGGGATGTCAATGTGCAAATGACTTGAAAGACCTATCAAGACATATGTCCTTAATAGAGATCAAATATATTTTCAGGAGGTTTAGAAATGTACTAAGTGAAACAAATTTACTTTAAGAATTGAAAGCATAATAATCTTTTTGATTAGTACCTTTATAGCAGCATATGAAACATCTTTGCTATCTACTACAAATAAAATATAAAAAACATCAAATGATATATTGATTTTGGCATTCATCAAACATAAATTCAGAAGGTCAAGGATTTTAAGGTTCTTACTAAGCTTTCACTAGAGGATTATAATTATTACTTCTTTGTTTTTTTAATAAAGAATAATTTCAAAGTTTTAAAATATGTACATTTATGAAGTTTCAGGGAATACTACAATTTTTATGTGAAATACAGCAATGAAGGTGAAACATAAAAAAAATAGTTGAAAATGCAAAGTAAATTGAAAAGAGGAAATCAAATTATTAAAATGTATAATTAATGAATAAATAAATTGAATAGATAATGTAATTATATCAAAACAATAAAATATAATTTATTTAATAAAGCATGTATCTTGTGCCTCATAATCTGTTGTAAATCAAACTACAATGTAGAAAGTTATTGAGATTCTCAATGAACACAACAATAGTTATTAATAGTCAACTAAGATGGAACATGTAAAACAGGAGATATGCCTAACTATGACAAAAAATTAAACAGAAAAGGTTTTCTTCTTCCTAAAATAGACTTTGGGATTAATTATTAATCAAAATAATTTATTTCAAGCTTTACATATTTGAAGTCAGTGTTAAGATCAGAAAGGACAGCCTGACCTCCTATAAAACTTTTGCTTGCATACATCTTCATCTTTTATTTTATTAAGGTTGTATCAGCACAAACAAGAGATGAATCACACCAATGATAAATTCTGATCAAATAAATCAGCAAAGCAAATCAACATACATAGAGGAAAAATATGTATCCTGTAATGAGAAATCCAAGTGAAAAAAATTGTCACTTTCTCATGAAGCCAATTGATAAGCAGTATAAATTCCAGTGTATTTATTATCTAATTTTGCAGAGGCGGAGTAGAGAATAAGATACCCTTTTTCCACTGGCAACCAGTTACTAGCTTTTTAGATTCCTTAATTGGCATATAATTTACAAAACACAAATCTGACACTTTTTAAACTGTACAGTTCAGTGGTTTCAATATATTTATAAGTTATATATCCCTAAATGCGATTTGATTGCAGAACATTTTCAACACTACAGAAGAAATCCCATACCCATTAGCAGTCCCTTCTCACTCCTTCTATCCCACAATCCATGAAATCATTCATCTACTCTTTGTTTCTATATATTTGTATTTTTAGACATTTTACTTGTATGAAACAAAAAAAAAATGCGGCTTTTTGTATCTGACTTCTTTCACTCAGCATAATACTATCAAGATGCATCCATATCACAGCATGTAACAATACTTTATAGCCAAAAAATATTTAATTGTTTAGAAATATTACATTTTTATTTATTAATTCACCAGTTGATAAACATTTAGTTAGCTTAATTTTTTGGCTTTTATAAATAGTGCTGCTATGGATATATACAAGTTTTTGTGTGAACATATGTTTTTAATTCTCTTCGTTATATATCAAAGCTTAATATTGCTGAGTATTATAGGAGCACTATGTTTAACATTCTGAGGAAATGCTACATTTGCCAAAAATAGCATTATTTTTTCCGTCCACCAATGAATGAGGGTTCACATTTTTCTACATACTTGTTGACTCTTATCCTTCTGATTATAGACATCCTACTAAATATGAAGGAGAATCTCACTGTAGTTTTAGTGTATATTTCCCTAAAAACTAAGACTGTAAACCATCTCTTCATATACTTATTGGTCATTTATGTATCTTTATTAAAATAATACCCATTCATATTTTTTGATATTTTTTAAAGTCAGGGTGTTTATATTTTTGTTGTTGTTTTAAGTGGGTTTTATATATTCTAAAATCTAAACCCTTAGTAGATATATAATTTCCAAATATTTTCACCCATTATGTAATGTGTTTTTATTTTCTTTTCCTTTAACTTTAAAAAGTTTTCATTTTTATAAAGTCTAACTTTAAATTATTTTCTTTCATTACTTGTGTTTCTGGTATCATATCTAAGGATCCGTTGACAAATCCAGTCATAAAGATTTACTCTTTTTTTTTTTTCTAAGAGTATTATACTTTTATCTCTTATCTTTAGGTTTACTTCAAGACAGTTTTGTTCATGGTGTGACATAGAGGTCCAGATTAACTATTTTATGTATGAATATTCAGTTGTTGGCTGACCACATGCAGAAGACTCAAACAAGACCCGTATCTATCCCCATACGCAAAAATTAACTGTAAATGGATAAGAGACCTAAATATAAAACCTCAAACCATAAGAATGTTAGAAAATGCAGGACACACCCTTATGGAAATTGGAACTGGCATTCAATTCCTGAACAAAACCCGAAACACACTAGCCATAAGAGATGAGATAGACAAGTGGGACCTCATTAAACTGACAAGCTTCTGCAAAGCCAAAGGAACCATCAAGAGAGCGGGGAGACAGCCCACAGACTGGAAAGAAGTATTTGCCAACTCCATGTCTGACAAAGGCCTAATATCTTGGATCTACAAGGAACTCAAACGTGCTGAAAAGAAAAAAAAAACAACAATCCCATTACAAAGTGGGCAAAAGATATGAACAGATACTTCACAAAAGAAGAATGTAAGTGGCCAACAGACACATGAAGAAATGTACAACCTCACTAATCATCAGGGAGATGCAAATTAAAACTACACTGAGATACCACCTAACTCCAGTCAGAATGGCCGTTATCAATAACTCAAAAAATAACAGATGCTGGAGAGGATGTGGTGAAAAGGGAACACTTCTACACTGTTGGTGGGAGTACAAACTAGTGCAACCTCTGTGGAAATCAGTGTGGCGATTCCTAAAAGCTCTAAATATCAACATCCCATATGACCCCGCAGTCCCCCTACTGAGAATATACCCTGAAGAGCTCAAATCACTCTATGAAAAAGATACCTACACACATATGTTTATCACAGCATTGTTCACAATAGCGAGAACCTGGAACTAACCATACTGTCCATCAAAAGAGGACTGGATTTAAAAACTGTGGTACATATATACGATGGAATACTACACAACTATAAAAAAGAACAAAATCATGAATTTCGCAGCAACCTGGATGGAACTAGAGTCTATGATACTGAGTGACCTTTCATGGCAACAAAGATCTGAGTATCACATGCTCTCACTCATAAGTGGACATTGAACATCTATCATAATACTATAAGAAAAGGATCGACAGTGATGGGAATCTATGGGGTGGGGACAGGAAGGGCAAGAGTGGTGGGATTAATGGTAGTAAATCTCTGTCTGGGGATGGGGGGACACCCCTTATCAACAAGGATATCTGAACGATGCATATTTGTACACCTAACCCTCAACTGTACTCCACAATTTAAAAAAAAAAGTTTTTAAAAAAAAGAAAAACAAAAGTTCAGTTTAGTAGTCATTTTCTTTAAAGCTGTAGTGGTCCTGATTTTGGGTAAGATGATGTCCAATCTTTAATTGGTATCTTAATTTAAAATATTAAAGTGTTAGGACAAGGGAGCAACTTTTAAGCTGTTTGTAGTTTTTTAACAGGTCATGTGCAATAAAAGACTTTTTTAAAAAGTGAGTAAATTAAAACAAAAATTTATTGTTCCAGCACCGTTTGTTAAAGAGACTATTCTTTCCTTGTTGAATGGTCTTGGCAATCTTACCAATAATAAATTGTTCAGTATTTATGGACTTATTGCTAGACGCTCAATTTTATTTCATTTATCTTTATGTTTACCCAATGTGTGTACCAAATTGTCTTGATTACTACAAGTTTGTAGTAAGTTTGGGACTGGACAATGTATGTACTCCAACTTTGTTCTAATTTTTCAAGATTGCTTTCACTATTTGGGATTCTGTTCCTTAAATTTTAAAAATTTTCCTTTCCTTAAATTTTAATAGTTTACCCAAGATTTTGATAGAGATTGCATTGACCCTATAGACATATTAAGAAAATATTGCTATTTTAAACACACAAGTCTTCTAATCCATAAAAATTGATTTTTTTCCATTTAGGTAAGTCTTTTGTAAATTTTAAAGGTTGTTTAGTAGCTTTCAGGTTTACAATTGTTGCACTACATTTGTTGTATTTATTTCTAAGTATTTTGTTCTTTTTGATGCAATGATAAATTGAAATGTTTTATTTTTTAAATTTTTATAGTCTGTTTCTAGTATGAAAATACAATTATATTCTGTATGTTTATCTTTTGTCCTGCAACCTTACTGAACTCATTTATTAGCTCTAATAGTTTATTTTTTAATGTATCTCTTTACATTATTTACATGTAAGATCAAGTTATCTTCAAATAGAATAGTAACTCACCCCTTCAAAATTAGATACCTTTAACTCCTGATCTTAAGATAAAACATATCAATATTTTTATAGCAACTGACATTTTTTTTCAGCTGTTCTTTAGCAGGTTGAGGAAGTTATCTTTTCTTTCAAGTTTAAGTGCTTTACTGTTAAAAGTTATTACATTTGTCAAATACTTCTAGTCATCTATTGAGATGATCATGTGCACCTTGTCAATTACTGTATTAATACTATGTGTTACATTAATTTTTTATGTTCAACCAACATTTTATTCACAGAATAAATCTCACTTAATAATGGTATAGAATCCTTTTTACATTTTGCTGGACTATAGTATTTTGTTAGAATTTTTTGAGAAATTTTTCATCTATATTAAGAAGAAATCTGGCCTTTAGTTTTATTTACTTCTTAAATACTTCATTTTTGTAATAGGTCAAAAATGGCTTAATAAAATAAGTTGAGGAGTGTCCTTTTTTATTTTTAAAATAGTTTCTAGAGAATTAGTGTCAATTCTTTTTCAAACATATGGGAGAATTAAACAGTGAAGCCATCTGGTCCTGGGCCTTACTTGGTGGATACTCTTCTTATTACTAAGACAAACTACTTGTCCTTTATAGATCTTTTTATTTATCTCATACAAAGTTAATTACAGTAGTTTGTGTCTTTCTAGAAATGTGTTCATTTCTTTTAGGTTATCTAACTTCTTAGCATACAACTGAACATATTCTCTTCTTATAATCCTTACTATCTCTGTAATATCATTAGTAATGTCCTTTGTTATATTTTTTATTTGATAATTCAGTTATTTCTCTTTTATTTTTGTGGTTCATCTAGCTAAACGTTAATCAATTTTGTTAATCTCCTCAAAGAAAACAACTTATTTTTGTTTATTTTTCTCTATTAGCTTCTATGCTTTATCCCAATGATTTTTACTTTGATCTTATCACTTTTTTTCTGCTTGCTTTATGTTTAATTTTGTCTGTTAGTTTTAGTTTCTCAAGGTAGAACACTAGGCTATTTACTTGAGATTTCTCTTTTAAAAATATAATTTTTAAAATATACTTACCTTTTTAAAAGATAATTATAGCTATAAACTTCCATCTGAGAATTGTTTTTGTTGAATCACTTCAGTTTTGATATATTGTGTCTTGATTTTCACACATCTGAAAATATTTCTAATATTCCCTATGATTTGTTTTTTAATGTATTGATTTGTAAAAAGCATGTTGTTCAATCTTCATATATTTATGAATTTCTAAAATATCACTCTTTTATTGATTTTCCTTTCATTTCACTAAGGTTTGGAAAAATGTTTTGTATCATTTCAATCCTTTTAAACGTATTGAGACTATGTTTTGTTAATGTCTTACAATTTACAACTTTATATATTGCAAGTCAGCAAAACATTTTATAATATTGTTTTATGCAGTTATAATCAAATAGTAAAAAAAGTTAAAAAGAAAAATATGTTATTATATCTCCCTATGCAGTTACCTTTACTAGAGTTCTTTCTTTCTACATCAGTTTCAACCTAACAGTCTAGTGTCCTTTCCTTTCAATCTGAAGGACTCCCTTTGTTATTTCTAGTATAGCCACTTGGCTAGTGACTACTTCTTCTCTCAGTGATTGTGTTGTTGCTGTTGTTTTGTTTTGTGTTTTCCCTAGTCCTGCAAGGTCAGCAACCAGTATTTATCTAGAAATGTCTTTATTTCTCCTTCAGTTTAAACACATAATTTTGCTGGCTGTATAATTCTTGGTTGGTAGTCTTTCTTTCAGCTTTAATATGGCTTCTGACTACCACTTATACTTCATGATTTCTGATGAAACATCAGCTGTTAACCTTATTGAGGGTTCATATATGTAATGAATCACTTCTCTTTTGTTATTTCTAATTTATTTTTTATCTTTGCTTTCAACAGTTTGAATATAAGTTGTTTAGGTTTTGAATTTCTGTGAGTATGCCCTACTCAAAATTAAGTGAACATCTTATATTTGTCAATTTTTCTAAAAAATCAAATATAGAAAATTTTTAACCATTCATCCTTGAAACATTCTTTCTACTCCTTTCTCTTATTTTTTCTTCCTGAACTAGCATTATGAGCATGTTTGTATATTTGATGATGTCTCACAATTTTCTAAGGTTGTTAAGGTTGTTTTCTCTCTCTCTCTCTGTCTCTCTCTGTCTCTCTCTATCTCTCTCTCTCTCTCTCTCTCTCTCTCTCTCTCTCTCTCTGTTCCTCAACTGAATAATCTCAGTTAAATCTACCTTTAGACCAGGCTCCATGGTTCAGCCTGTAATCCCAGTACTTTGGGAGGCCTAGGTGAGTGGATTGCCTGAGCCCATGGGTTCGAGACCTGCCTTGGCAAGTTGGCAAGATCTCATCAATAAATAAAAAATTAGCTGGGTGTGGTAGCATACAGCTATAGTTCCAGCTACTTGGAATGCTGAGGCTGAAGGATCACCAGGGCCCAGTGGGTCGAGGATGTGGTGGTTGGGAGCGTGCCACTGCACTCCAGTCTGGGTGACAGAGTGAGACTCCAACTCAATAGATAGATAGATAGATAGATAGATAGATAGATAGATAGATAGATAGATAAATCTACCTTTAAATTTGTGGTCTTCTTGAGGCACCCAGCAGTCTCACACTCCACTTTTCCCAACTCGCCCCTGACTACAGTGGGTCCAGAGAACTGCTGGAGCCCTGTGACCAGGCAGAGACCTGCAGTGACTCACCCACCCAGTTCAGCCTAACCTCCAACTTGGGAGCTAAGACCCTATGGTTGTGTAAGGGAACAGTACATCTTAAAATGGTGCTGAACAGCTGCTCTCAGTTCTTGGCTCCAGCCCAGGAAATTCTGGGCTCCCTCCTCCACCCCAAGTCGCTGACAGCACACCAAATTCAGTCTCCATCTATATTACTGATCCCAAGTGCCTGAAGCCAGACACAGAACACCATAGCCCATCATAGTGGATCACCTATGGACCCAGATGAGTGGAAAGAAAGGATGGGTGAAGAGAAAGGGTCAGCAAAAGAGAAGCTGCTCACCACAGTCATATTCCAGGCAGAGATTTGCATTGTCCTGCCCATATACAAGCAGCCTCAACCTTGGTTTCTAGGGGACCAAACCTAAACTCCACTGCATGGACAGATTGTAAGGCAGTGGGAAGTGGGTTCCAGTGTGCCCATACATCTGTTGGTGGATACTGGGATCTGCAGACAGATTTGGAATCACAGCTTCCTCCTCAATTAAATCTCAAAACTGCAAAAATATAGCTTCAACCCACAGTCCAGTCTCAAAAATGAACAGAGCCAGAGGATGCTCATAAAGAAAAATAGGAGACCAAACAAAAAGAAGTAAAAGTAACCCCACATTCCCTGAAAAACAGAATTAAAGAAGGGGAGGAGGATGCTCATAAAGAAAAATAGGAGACCAAACAAAAAGAAGTAAAAGTAACCCCACATTCCCTGAAAAACAGAATTAAAGAAGGGGAGGGAAAAGGGAAGAGAAAAATCTACACAAATAAAAAAAAACAAAAGAAGAATATGGGTCTCTTACAGACCCCTGGGAGTCAGACATTGAGAACATTGACTTCGGAATGCACACAATGAAGAGCCCCTAGAATGACAGGTCTCAAATTACAAACACAGATATCAAGACATTAATGGAGAGATTAAAAAGAATTGAGGAGAGACAAGAGGAAAATAGGAAGGAGTTGATAACTGAGATAACAGTAATAAAGAATACTGTGAATGAAATAAATAACAAACTGATAAGCATGGAAGGCAGAATTAGTCAAGCAGAAGAAAGAATCTCAGAACTTGAGGACCAACATATAGAACCTACCTAAACTGTCAAAAACATAGAAAAGAAGCTTAAAAAGATAACAAAAGCTTCAAGAGATGAGTGATTACTTAAAGAGGCTGAACATAAGAGTAATTGGACTTCCTGAGGCAGAAAGAGAGACAGAGGCCACCCTGGAACAAACATTCAATGAGATTATTCAAGAAAACTTCCCTTATCTCATCAGTGATATGAAAATTTAAACATAAGAGATTCAGAGAACCCCTGCAAGACAACAAATGAGAAGACCAACTCTCAGACACATAATAATTTGCCTAAACAAAGTAAGTATAAAAGAAAAATTCTAAGGCATCAAGAGAAAAATATCAGATTACCTACCATGGAAGACCAATTAGAATAGAAGCAGATTTATCGACAGAAACCCTTCAGGCTAGGGGAGCTTGGAGCCCTATCTTCAAAGTTCTAAAAGATAAACAATTTCAATGAAGAATAACCTACACAGCCAAGCTAAGCTTCATTAGTGGGGTAGAATTAAAATCTTTCCCAGGTATCCAATCCCTAAGAACTTATGCTGCCATCAGACCACCTGTACAAGAAACACTTAAGAAAGTATTAAACACAGAAAAAAAGGAAAAAAGAACAACAACATTCTTCACAAGAGTACAGGAAAAAGATTAAACACACACAAACCAACTCCAAAATCAAAAGAAAGATAACAAACAAGCAGGAACAACAACAACAACTATAAGAACCTTATTATAGTAATCAACTCTCACATTTCAATAATTAGCCTGAATGTGAATGCACTAAATGCACCACTGAAAAGACATAGAATGACAAAATGGATAAAATATCACCAGGCAACAATATATTGCCTTCAAGAGACTCATCTCACTAGAAAGGACACTAACAGACTCAAAGTAAGATGATGGGAAACAAATTTTCAGGCAAACGGAACACAAAAGAGAGGAAGATTTGCGATCTTAATCTCAGACAAAATACCCTAAAAGCTATCACAAATTAAAAATGATATAGAAGGCCACTACATAATGATAAAAGGTTCAATCCATCAACATGAAATATCTATCCTAAACATATACGCACCCAACATCGGAGAACCAACTTTCATAATGCAGCTTCTAGGTAAACTCAAAAAAGATATTGACTCTAATACTATCATAGCTGGGACTTTAATACCCCACTCACAACCCTAGACAGATCATCAGGACAAAAAATCAGCAATGAGATCCAGAACCTCAATGTGATTCTTGACCAAATGGACTTAATTGATACCTACAGAACACTCCACCCATGACCACAGAATATACATTCTACTCATCACTGCATGGAATGTACTCTAATATCGACCACATACTTGGCCTCAAATCAAGCATAAACAAATTTCAAAAGATTGAAATGTTGCCATGCACCTTCTTGGACCATAGTGTAATAAAAATAAGCATCAACACCAGCAAGGTTCCCCCAAAACCCCCAAAGACAGGGACACTAAATAGTATGATGCTAAACAACTCCTAGGTCAATGATGAAATCAAAACAGAAATTAAAAGATACCTGGAAACAAATGAACAATAAGAAACATCTTACCCAAATCTCTGGGAGCCATGAAAACTGTAGTAAGAGGGGAATTCATATCTCTAAAAATGCACATGAAGAAAATTGAAGGATCACAAATTAACAGCCTAAAAATTCACCTAAGGAAGCTGAAAAAACAAGACCACCAAAACCCTAACTTCAGCAGAAGAATCCAGAACACCAAAATAAAAGCCCAAATCTGGACATAGAAGACAAAAAGATAATACAAAAAAAAAAAAAAAATCAATGAAACAAAAAGCTGTTTCTTTGAAAGGATAAACAAGATCAATGGTCCCCTAGCTAGACTGACCAAGAAAAAAAAAAGAGAAAAAGCCCAAATAAACACAATCAGAAACACAAAAGATGAAGTCATATCAGACCCTGAAGAAATACAAAAGATCATTAGAGACTACTGTATATACTTGTATGGAAGAAAACACGAATACCTTAAGGAAATGGAGGACTTTCTCACATCACACAACTGACCTAGTTCAAAACAAGAAGAAATGGAGACCCTAAATAAACCAATAAACAATCAAGAAAATTGACTATATAATAAGAAAACTACCTACAAAAATAAAAATAAAATCCCTGGACCAGATGACTTTCTAGCAGAATTCCATAAAACATTTAAGGAAGTGCTGATACCAATCCTACTGAAAGTATTCCAGGCGATTGAGAAAGATGGAACTCTCCCCAAATCATTTTATGAAGCTAACATCACATTGATACTCAAGTCAGGTAAAGACCCAACAAAGAAAGAGAACTACAGGCCAATATCTTTGATGAACATAGACACCAAAATTCTCAACAAGATCCTAGCAAAACGGTTTCAACAACACATCTCAAAGATCATCCATCAGACCAAGTAGGCTTCATCCCTGGGATGCAAGGCTGATTCTACATTCGCATAAATGTAATTAAATACATCAATAGATGTCAAAGCAAAAACCACATGATTATATCATTAGATGCAGAAAAACCTTTTGATAAAGTCCAGCACCGCTTCTTGATAAAAACCTGCAAATATCTAGGCTTACATGGAACATACCTCAAAATAGTAAAAGCCATCTATGAAAAATCCACAGCCAGCATACTTCTAAACAGACAAAAATTGGAACCATTTCCCTTGAAAACTGGAACAAGACAGGGATGCCCACCACCCACTACTGGGGAGAGGACAATCTATTCAGTAAATGGTGCTAGGAAAACTGACTGACCATATGCAGAAAATTCAAACAAGACCCCTATCTATCCCCATACACAAAAATTAACACTAAATGGATCAGAGACCTAAATAGAAAACCTAAAACCATAAGAACTTTAGAAAATGCAGGACACACTGTTATGGAAGTTGGAACTGGCATCCAATTCCTGAACAAAACCCGAAACCCACAGGCCATAAGAGAGAAGATAGACAAGTGGGACCTCAATAAACTGACAAGCTTCTGCAAAGCCAAAGAAACCATCAAGAGAGCAGGGAGACAGCCCACAGACTGGGAAAAAGTATTTGCCAACTCCATATCTGACAAAGGCCTAACATCTAGGATCTACAAGGAACACAAATGTTCTGAATAGAAAAACACAAACAACCCTATTACAAAGTGGGCAAAAGATATGAACAGACACTTCTCAAAAGAAGACATACAGGCTACCAACAAATACGTGAAGAAATGTTCAACCTCACTATCCATCAAGGAGATGCAAATTAAAACTGCACTGAGCTGGGCTCAGTGGCTCAGCCTGTAATCCCATGCCTTGGGAGGCTGAGGTGAGTGGATTGCCTGAGCCCGTGGGTTCGAGACCCACCTGGGCAACTTGGTGAGACTTCATCTCTACAATAAATAAAAAAATTAGCCAGGTGTGGTAGCGCACACCTGTAGTTCCAGCTACTTGGACGGCTGAGGAGGAAGGATCACCAGACACCAGCAGGTTGAGGCTGCAGTGACTGGGACCGGCCTCTGCACTCCAGTCTGGGCGACAGAGTGAGACTCCAACTCAAAAAAAAAAAAAAAACTACACTGAGATACCCCCTAACTCCAGTTAGAATGGCCATTATTAATAACAAAAAATAACAGATGCTGGAGAGGATGTGGTAAAAAGGGAACATTTCTACTCTGTTGGTGAGAGTGTAAACTAGTGCAGCATCTGTGGAAATCAGTGTGGCGATTCCTAAAAGCTCTAAAAATTGACCTCCCATATTACCTTGCAATCCCCCTATTGGGAATATACCCTGAGGAACTCAAATCACTCTATAAAAAAGATACCTGCACACATATGTTTATCACAGCATTGTTCAGAATAGCAAGATCATGAAACCAACCATGCTGTCCATCAAAAGAGGTCTGGATTAAAAAAATGTGGTACATATACACAATGGAATATTACACAGCCATAAAAAAAGAACAAAATCATGAATTTCATAGCAGCCTGGATGGAATTAGAGTTTATAACACTGACTGATCTCTCACAGAAACAAAGATCTGAGTATCATATATTCTCACTCATAGGAGGACCTTGAACAACTATCGTAATACTATAAAAAAAGTATTACTATCGTAATACTATAAGAAAAGGCAGGAAACTATGGGGGGGCAGAGAGAGGCAGGTGGGGGGATTAGTGGTAGTCGATATCTATCTGGGGACGGGGGGGCATAACTCATCAACAAGGATACCTGCACAATGCATATTTGTATACCTAACCCTTAACTGTACCACACAATTTTAAAATAAAAAATATGTTAAAGAAAAAAAATTGGTGATCTTTTTTTTTTTTGCCTGGACAAATTTGCTGTTGACCACTTTATTGACTGGTTAATTTTATTTATTATATTTTTAACCTCAAATTTTATATTTCTATTTATAAAAATTTCTATTTTAATGTCCATTTTATTATTGTTATTCTCTATTTGATAAGATGATATTTTCATACTTTATCTTTTTGGAGACAATTTTCTTTAGTTTTTATAATATAATTTTAAAAGCTGATTTGAAATCTTTGCTTAGTAAGTTTAACCTATTGGCTTTCAAAAATAATTTTGTTGTTCTTGTTCCTAGTGAATAGGCCATATTTTCTTATTTCTTTCTATGCCTCATTTTTTTTGTTGTTGAAAACAAAGCATTTTGATTTATGTAATGTGGCAACTCAATTTTTCTTTCTTCCTCATGGTTGACTGTTGCAGCTGTGTTTGATTCCTTTTGTTCTTTTTCCTTTAACTTTCCAGAACTACTTATCTAAGTCTGTGTTTTTCGTTGTGTGTGGCTAGTAAAGTCTTTCTGTATTATCTTATTAGTCTGATAATTATAGGATAGATATTTCCTTAATAAGTCTTCATTCTCTGCTGAAAGACTATGCATGTTGTGGTATGCCTTTGCCACTTCAGCTGGCAGTTGACAACTCTACCTTAGATTTTACTTACTGTCTCCTCAGAGTTTCAAAGTTGGCCTGAGTTAAAAGCTTAGAGTTTTGTCAAGATTTTTCAAAGCATATGAAGAACCCTATGCATACATGATATGTATGTTCTGCCAGATTCTTAAGAAAATGTCATAGCTTTTCCAAATCCCTATTGATATCTCATTCTCCAGCATTTCCTTTTAAGATTTTCAGTTAACTCATTGTTGACTCCAGGTATTAGCTACTGCTTTAAGCTGCTCTTGAAGATAAACAATTATCTCTAATGTTTGAACATAGACCTCTGGGAAAAAGACTTCACTGAATGAGTTTCAACTCAGTTAAAATAAAATCCCTGAAAACAGGTCAATGTAAAATGATTCTCTGGGAGCAAGGCTTTGAATAAGCCCCAACTCTTTCTTCTTCTACTGGTGGCTATTAAGATGGTGAATTTCACTGTGTCTGTGGTTTATTGGTTTTCACTGTTAGTACAGAGCTGAGGGGAAGATAGAAAGAGGGCAAGTTAAACTGCCACAAGCCTCATTGTTTATACTGAGAGTCAGTCATTTTTCTTTAATGAATACCCTTCAACCTCCTGCAAGCCTTTTGTTTATGTTCAGATATCTGGAAAAGTTAATTCTGACTACTTTTGCCAGCATTCTCCTTTCTTTTATGGGAACATAATTTTTGGAGCTCCCTAATCTGCCATCTTGGCCGCCATTATGTACTTATCCACTAGTTTTTCAAGACATTCACTTAGGCTCCCAAGCAGTTGCCCTCAGATTACAAACACTTCAGCAAAAAGAAGATACCAAGTACAATGTTTCTTTTCCTACTCCATATGGAAATTTTGCTATCAAGAGCTCTTCTGGTCAATTTTCAAATCCCAGAAATTCAAGAAAATGAATGTTCATTATGTCAAAATATCATCCAAAAGTCTATTCTCTTCATTCCCTAAGATCATATAAATTCAATTATTTCCGTGATGGTAGTTTGGAGGCAATGACTTGGAATGTAAAGCCTATACTACCACTTGGTTGAGTTATAATAGCCAATTTTAGTTAATATCTGGAAGGCACTCTTTTCTCATATGTGACACAAGGACATCCTGGTTATACCTTACATTTTTTGGTGCTTAGATAGACTTAACTTATTCTTATAAATCATATAAGCTCTATATAAACTCAGAATTCAACTAACATTTTATTATTGCTATATATCCTATATTGTTCCACTTCTCTTATATTTGTTCTCTCACTTAGTCTATTTTATGACTTATTTTTTCCCTCAAGCTAAACATTTAAAAAACAAAAACACTTTCAAAATGTATCTCACTAATAACTTGGTTTTGTTCCTTGTCCAAAGATTAGTTGTTTAAATGGCTTAAATGGAGAATAAAATCATTCTGTACAGTGTAGTTAAATGCAAACCTGTTACTTTTGTCATAAATTTCACCTTTGTTTTATGTGATTTGCACAAAGACCTAAGGAGAAAATATGGAGAGTTGTTTTTGTCTCATTTTCTCACTTAGAATCATTAAGGGAAGTAAAGAGTTATATTCTATATCAGAAATGATTGCATTTATATTCTTTCATTTCTAAAATAGGTTTCTCTTTTTTGAAATGGAAACAGTTTCCCTAACTTAAAGTAGGTAATTACACACTCCATTAAACAAGTAATTAACAGATTACAATTTGAAAAAAAGAAAAACTTGAAAATGAGCAATTTGGATTCTGAATGTGAAGAGTAGTGTTATAATTAGCATAATACCTTTAGAAATAAATTAACAAGTACACAATAAAAATGAAAAAAGAAACAATGTTTCCTCTATACTGATTATACACCACAAATAGCATTTCACATGATTCAAACATCAGTATGGTTTTAAGAAAGTGTGATGTTAGAATTATTTTTATATTACTCTAAAATTCAAAAAGATAATATGTTGGTATATACAATGTTTGCTATCCTAAGAGACTGCGACTCTTCAGAGTCAATGTTTTAAATTGTCATTCTACAATAATTCCCTGAGGCAAGTGGCCAATGTTAGCAAGCTTAACATGTGTAATTCAAATTGGTAATTTGAAATTGCAAAAAGGACAGTCTCAGTGTAGTGTAGGGGTGTTTCATTTCTACTGCAAGGTAAAAAAAAATGCATAACAGGGATTCAAAGGAAGCATGTACATTAAGTTTGAATCATCCTTCCTTTCAAGAATAAGAATTCATTCTAAACTGGAAGTAGAAACCACTTTTCTTGTGAATCTACTATTGAAGAAATTAAAAAAAAAAAAAAAAGGAAGAGGAGGAGGGAACTGAGTGACTGAAGATACCACAAACAGTTTCTTATGGTAGCAGTAAAATAGAAGTTTAAGTAATAACTAGTCCTTTAATAAAATGCTTTTTAGTCATGCAAAATTCTGGGCTAAACTCCCTATTCAAATCACTGTAACAAGGAAACTGTGGAAAGTTTTTCAAGCCATGTCTTCTAATAAAACTACCCCTAGCTTCTTTCTTTCATTTGCTTTACTTCCAGGACACTGGTAAGAGGGGCAGAAAGTGAGTCATTAAGTCTGAAACCTGTGCTCTTGGTTAAGGTCTGATAATCTCTCTTCTGAAATCTGAGCTGACCCTATGGGTAAAAAATAACTAATTTGATGCATTTTGAAAATAAAAATGTCCGTCAATTGTTTTGCTAGAACCCATATGCTGTTTTCATTCCATACTGAAAATAAACAGAAGACTCTATATAAATAAATTTGCTCCACGATCTTACCAAAAACAGACATTCAATAAGTTCAAATTTGCCAGCATGAAGCTGCTACAGAGAATGTCAAAGAGCTATTGACTTTTGAGTCATTATTTCTACATAACAGTGAAGAGACACTGCTGTTGCATGCCTGTTGTATTTGCTTTACAGTTATCTTAGTGAAAAAAATACTGGTTTGGATTACGATATCAATTGTTTTCTAAATAATAATTAAATTTAGGTCAAAATAATTGAGTTAAGAGAGGTAAGAAATCCTACAATGATCTTTATAAACCATACTTTCACCTTGTGCCAGTTACTTGATAAACTTCTTGCATGATTCTATGTTAATTCTTAATTGCTATTTATATCAACATAAATGTAGTGTTTTTGTAAATGTTTCATAGATACTTCCATAAATGTCTATAACTTATACTAGGGCATATTCTAGCTATTATGAGACATTCAACATAAGTTTTGATGAAAAAATTGTGTAAAACAGGCTTATTACTTTGAGTGATTGATCTGTGGGCTACCATTTAAGTTTGTTTTTCAAGCAGATATGTGAAGAGTGGTCAGTAGTAGGGCACATTTCAGCCTGAGTTTTCTGCCCATAAAGAATGACTTTTTTGGTAAATCACATTGCATTTCTTAGCAACACATATTGCATCATCATAAATGTCTTCATGTGGCAAATCCAGGATTTTTTCCTAAGAAATCATTGCTTACGTGTTATGCTTCATGCCCAAAGCATTATATTTAAAATTGAAAACAGAAAAAGATATATACCAGAATTTTAACTCTTAGACATAATTCAATAATGGCAACTACTTTTCCAAAGAGTACGATTAATTTTACAGGACAATTCCAGGTGAAAACTGAAAACAATCTGAGTTCCCAAAAGTTGCAGAGTTTTCTGCTTTCTCATTTCAAACATCAGTGTTAACAATCACATATCTTTGTCAGTTATTTTTGACATGAAAATGTATCTAGTATCTCACCATCAACCCTTAAGCAATCTTTACCTAGGCTCTGATGATAGTGTTAACTTCTAAGTATGGTCTGGAGCTGATTGTTGTCAAATACTAGTGGCCAAGACTTACCAGATTTCTTATGGCTCAGAGTATACCGTGCTCACAAGCTGTCATCACTATTGGTGAATTACTAGTGGGCAGGGATTTTTATGACACATCAAACCATCTTCAACTATCTTTACCCAAACTTAGAAAGGATATACAAAATGCATAGGAAGATACTATGGAAGCTTCATGTCTGCACCCATCTTTCATATACAAGGGTTAATTTTTGTTAACATCTACAGAGCTTGTGGTGGTTACATTTTTGTTGTTTTTGTTGTTCTTTTGTATGTGTTCTAATGGTTAAATTTTATATGTCGATTAGCTAGGCTATGGTGTTCAACTGTTGGTCAAACACTAGTCTAGATGTTATTGCACTGTGAAAGAGTTTTGTAGATGTGATTAACATATGCAATCAGTAGACTACAAGTTAGAGAGATTATCCTAGATAATGTGAGTGGTGCCTTATTCAATCAGCTGAAGAGAAAAAACTGAGATTTTAGACAGAAGGAATTCTGCTTATAGACTGTAACATATAAATTCTCTTTTGAGTTCCAGCCTGCTAGACAGCCATTCGAATTTCAGACATAAGACAGCAACATCAACTTTTGCCTGAGTTTCCAGTCTGCTCACCAGCTTTTACAGCCATGTGAGTCAATTCCTTAAAATAAATCTGTTGATTTAGATATGCATGTATCCTATTAGTTCTGTTTCTCTGGAGAATCCTGGTATAATGTGCTATTCCAAGGCAGAATTTTACTTCCATAACCAAGGTCAGAGGTAACTGATATACCAAGTCCAGAATACAAATGGACCTGTGGCAAACCTACCTTTCTGCAAAAGAATTCTTCCTAAATGATTGGATTCAGCTGAATCTAATTAGCAACATCTCAGTAAATATTTGTTATTAATTGTTCATTGGAGTATTCATCATTTCCAAAAGTGAGAGAAAACAATGTTATCTGTGTTTTAAAAAGTGTTGAGAGCACTGCATATATGCTCAATGCTATGCACAATTTTGAGAATACACAAGTGAAAGATAATTCAAACTCTGTGGTGTCGTTAG
Source organism: Carlito syrichta (assembly GCF_000164805.1). NCBI lineage: Eukaryota > Metazoa > Chordata > Mammalia > Primates > Tarsiidae > Carlito > Carlito syrichta. The sequence goes on from NW_007248075.1 coordinate 1,246,896, forward strand.
TTTACCGGGAGAAGTAAATGGCGGAAAGATAGGAATAATGTCTGAAATGATGTTCTAGAAAGAGGGACACAATGCACTGGAACACTCCTGAAGATAATGAAATAATGATCTTGATAGTCACCAAAATAAATGTATGTTGTGAATATATGGGACAGTAGACCATGGTCAAACTAAGTCTTATTTTTCTCATATAAAATTTTGTTTCTGGGGAAAAAAGTAAATGTGTTTTTATGGAAGTCAGATGAACTTATTTGAAAAAGACTGCAGTATACTATCTAATCCAAAATATGATCACTTTTATTATTAGCAGTGTTGACTTCAAAAAGTGTGGTCTAGTAAAAATATAACAACTGGCACACAGGGATTATTCACCACGTGTCTTATCTCTTTACCTCTATGTCATTTCAATCAACTACTATTTAAGCTATCATATGTCAAGCACTTCTTACCATGTCTGATGCACCATAAAGGCCTGAATATTGATAGCTTTAAAAATGCATACACAAGTCTGTACTTTTTTAACCACCAAGCACTGTCTGTGCCTCTTTTGCTAATGTTCACAGGTTTTAAACAAGAAGTGACTTTGACATAATACTATTACTTCTAACTGTTATTTCTACATAACAAAATATGTAGCCAGGTTTATGATGTAAATAAAAACAAAATTCAGGAGTGAATTCCTTTGGGAATATACAGTTACTCATTTGGGAATTGGAAGACATAGCCTTCATAACTAGCTGTAATACTAATTACAGTAATATTTTCTAAAAAACACTTATCTTTCCCTATTCTAAAATGAACAGGTTGAACTAAAAGTTTCATGAGGCCCTTTTGACTAAAATATCTCAAAATTCTGTCCCTTTATACTCTGTGAGTCATATACAGACAAATGTCACCAAAGGAATTGTGGCAAATACTGGTAAATCACTAACATCTGAGTGATAAACATGGTAAACCTTAATTATTTGGGGATTATAGTATCAATTTTTTTAAAAAAAGACACCAAATGTGTGACCAGATTTGGGGCACATAGGTGCATGAATTTCTGAATGTCTCTGAAAGTCCTAAGCTAGAAACCCAGAACCTTCTCTCTCTTTCATCTGTCCTTATGAGTCTTTTAAAAATCAGAGCACTCCAGTAAAGTCTGCAGAGCTAACAGTCTGGCCTGGGACAAATGTTTGAGATATGAGACATTGCCTAAAACTCTCTTTAGGGAGAATGAGGTGAAATAATCTTGAGTAATCAGAGTCACTATCTTCCTGTAATCAATAATTAGATAATTCTAAACACCATCACAAGCAGATATTAACCAGCTGGTTCTACAGATATTTCTTTTATTTCAAACATTAATAATACATTTCATCATATGCATTTTTCACTTCAGAGTGCCTCTCTGGACAGGACTCTCTCCTCAAGGAAAGTAGTTGATTTATTAAGCTGTTGTCTTTTTATTGAAGCATCAAATCATGACTTGCAGTGCCAAAAAGTGGCTATACTCTCAAGTGTCACTTTTGTTGTCACAGCCTGTCCTGATATTTGATGCCAACTGTGATGTGTAGGTGGGATATGCAGGTTGACTAATAAAATCTGTCCAATAACCAAATGTGACAGCAGTTACTTGTCTTAGTCTCAATTCTTTGGAACAATTGTTTCCAAGAAATGGAAATATTTCTTAATTTCTAAGAAACTTTTGTTCATTTTTGTTGTTCTTTCCCTTGGTTGGTTGGTTTTAAGACTTAGGAGCTAAGTTTAAGTTAGATTTTTAAATCAGGCTTTTTTTTTTTCTTTCCAGAGAATAGACAACTGTATCTCCCAAATGGCATGAGGATAATAAATACATTTTGTTTAAAAAAAAAAGTACTACTCATGTTTTATTATCAATAACAATAGGTGTACAACACTAACTGAAATACTGATGATTTCTTTGCAAATTTTTACATTATAATGAAGACTCTAATTAACAAATGAGAATCAATAATTTATGTGATTTACAATTTGATGAGGAAACAAAACTTTCTCACAAAATTCTGTTTGTCCAGTGGCAAACATTTGAGTGAAACTGTATGTTTTTAGTTATCCTAATGTGTTAATCTATTTGATAGATTATATACTAGATATTTTTTCATGGACACTAAATCATATCTTTAAATGAATTAAAAATCAACAAAGTTTTATCCTTTTATCTCTCATTACAATTTTTTCACTTAAGATATAGTTCTCAAAATTAAGTCACATGCTACACCATTTTTTGCCATTTTTTACCAGTTGTACTGCTATTTACTTAGAATTTACATTTACTTAGAATTTACAATACTTCTCTTTTTTGACTAATAAATACATTAAGAAGTATACTTTTATCACCTTTGTAATAATTAATGCTATTGTACTACAACATTACTAAAAGTTAAAAAAATTAAAAATACCAAAAAAACCATTAATTTAATTAATGTAATAATTGCATTCTTAAAAATTAGTTTTTCAAGAAGAATAAAATATTTAATATCAGACTGAGCAATCAAGCTGAATCCTAGAAAAGTAATTGAATCTTTGAATCCTTGAAACACAACTAAACATTAATATAAAACTTAATTTGATAAGACAATCTCATTTTTTTCTATTAACCCATTGTGAGAACCTCAACTGAAAAGCATACATATTTGGAAATTGGAAAACTTCCATTTCTTTTTGTGAAAGTTCTCATACAGAAAATGTATTATTAATAAAGATAAGATAAACAATTTAGAATAACAAACTTGTGTTCTAAAGAGCCATCTTAGGTATTCTCCAAATTCTGTTCTTTTGAACGTATCTAGTTATCTGGTAATGTTTGCAATAACAGGAAACAAAAGCACTTTCTTAGCAATGCAAAAATGGTGCCCCATTTAGGAAATTATGTGGGGAGACCATTTACTTTTATTAACCTTCAAAGATGTCTTTATAATGTTCAAAACACTTTTCAACAACATTTTAAATGAATTAAATAACTAAGTCATTCTGACACATTAAACAATCTAACATAGCCGGGCTCGGTGGCTCAGCCTGTAATCCTGCGCTTTGGGAGGCTGAGGTGAGTGGATTGCCTGAGCCCCGGGGTTCGAGACCCGCCTGGGTAAGTTGGTGAGACCTCATCTCTACTATAAATAAAAAAATCAGCCGGGCGTGGTAGCGCGCACCTGTAGTTCCAGCTACTTGGAAGGCTGAGGTGGAAGGATCGCCGGAGCCCAGCAGGTTGAGGCTGCGGTGTCCGGGAGTGGTCACTGCACTCCAGTCTGGGTTAAGAGTGAGATGCCAACTCAAAAATCATCATCATCATCATCATCATCATCATCATCATCATCATCATCTAACATGCCATGATCAAGGCTTGATGGCTCAGACTCCAATTTTGTCATTAATGAGTTTACGCTGTCTTGGTGTGGAATACTGATATAAATTAATTCTGCAACATTGTCCAGTTGTGCCAATAGTTCTGGAAAATATTCTAATATGCAAAGGAAACCTCTATACAATATCATATATTAAAGGTTTTAACCATGAAACCAAAGTTGCTCTTTTGCCTCAAATAGAAAAGGAAAGACTTTCAACATTCAACAAAAAAAAAAAAAATCACTTTGAAACAATATTGGTTGTAAATTTCCATTTCTAGACAAATATGAGAAAAGATTTCAGGACTAGTGGTCTTTCCTGACTTCAATTGATACATTTTTACAGCTTTATATAAGCATCTTAAGTTTCTCTGCATGTGTGAGGTGGTGTAGGGTGAAGGATAGTGGGCAGAGGATATGGGACATTACTTCCTATGATACAGTTTAACTAAGTGGAACAAGCTCTTATTTTGCAGCAACTGTGAAGTTAGTTCTCTTTGTGCTTATTCTGATAAATCACTTCCAGGCTATGTCAGTAACTTATTAATACGTTTTAAAATCTCTATTACAGTTGTAGTAGTTGGCAAAGACTGGCAGAACAAAAGGTCTCCACAGTCTCAGAGTTTAGTACATATATAACAAGTACCTGATGTTAAAGTCACAACCTCAGAGGATTAATTAACTTACAGTGAATAGAATGTATTTTATTCTAATTATTATAATACTTATTGCCTTAAGTTTTGGCTATATCTGTAATTTTACAATTAACTATTCCATTCAACACAAGCATCCTACCTGTTCCTTTGTTGTTATTGTCCCTACTTACTATTTAAACTTTTTCAGCAGCAGGTTTGATTAGCTTATTTACAATTATTCCAGAAATGATCAACTTTGCAAGTAAATAAAACATGGTAAATGAGTGTTCTAAAGCTTTAGAATTTTTATTCAATTAGAGTACTAACAAGTTTCTAAACTGCTTGAACATCTTTTCAGTTTGTTTGATTCTTTGGAAATTTTACAACCGTGTTTGAAGTCAGGTAGCATCATATCAGAATTTGTGTGTGTGTGAGTGTCATGTCAGAATTTGAAAGTATCTCCAGTTCTAAAGGAATCAGTTTGATCTTGTTTACAATTTCATGAATATTTTAATTTCAAATATTTTTAAATGTTTTGAATATTTGCTTTAGCAGCTGCTACTTTTACAAACTAAGAAAAAATTAAGATTATTAATTAATGTGTCCTTCTAAAGATGTGAAGATTTTATGACAATCAAGTCTAACAATACTGATAATAGTAATAGTTACAATTTAATATGTATATTATGGGCCTGATACTATTGTGAGTATTTTAATTATATTGAAGTTTATACTCCTCATAATGTACTTTAAAAACTCTGACTTTTATGCATTAACAGTCCTTTTTTTAAAAAGCCATTAGTCATAGCTAGGTTTGATAAAGAATAAAACAACACAAAAATATTTAAAAATATGTGTACTTGTTACACATGTATTTTGTAATGTTTTGTTATACAAATGCTCCTTGACTAACAATGGGATTATATCTCAATAAACTCATCATCAGTCAAAAACACTGTAAGTTAAAAGAGTACTTATTACCCCCATTGCAAAGTCAAAAAGTCATAAGTCAAATCATCATTAAATGAGGAACATCTGTAAACACACATATACAAAGGAGGAACCCCCAAAAAACCTGGAATTACTTTTGGGAGGGCAAGCCCCTGGTAATACAGGTTTCCCCTGCTAGGTAACTGTTCTAGGAACCCACTGGCATCAGTGTAACAGCTAGTATTGTTGTTAGAGATTGCATTTGGCTTCAGTAAATTTTTTTGAAGAGTCTTTCAAAACATTTGCATATTTCATGGATGATTTATGAGCACACAGGCTCACACTGCACTGAATGTTCAGCAGTTTTTGACCAAAAACAGCATGATCCACATGCTCCAACCTCCCTACCTACCTAATCTTGCCCTGCGTGATTTTTTTTTGTTTGTTTCCCTGGATGAAAAAAAATCCTCAAAGGGAAAAGATTTTGTTGATATGGAAGAGGTGAAACAAAAACGGTAGTAGCACAAAATGGCCTCAGAATCGATGAGTTCGAAAACTGTCTTGAACAGTGGGAGAAGTGTCTCCATAGGTGTATTGGATCAAACAAAGAGTATTTGGAAAGTGACCAAAGTTTAAATATGTAAGAAACAATACACAAATTTCTATCCATAAACTCTGGGTTTTCTTGAGCCCTCCCAATAGGTTATTATTTATTAATAATAAAATAATATAAATGCTATTATTATATATAAATACAAAGGGTGCCAAAAAAAGTATACATATTTTTAAGCAAGGAAAAAATATTAAAATTGTAATACATATACCAATAACAAAAGATGAATACAAGTCATGTTTGGCTTCTGCTATTGCAATAGGTGATCAAAGTGGCTACCATCAGTGTCCAGACATTTCTGATTATGACAAACATCACTTAACATCTCTTAAAATGTAAATACATTTTTGGCATCCCAGGTATGTGCATGTTTATGTATGTATATACATATATATGTATATATGTACACATACACACACCATATATATATATATATATATATATATATATATATATACACACACACACATATACATATATATGTTAATACTTGTATATATGTATAATGCTATGGTCTGAATGCTTGTGTCCCCTCAAATTTGCGTGTTGAACTTTAATCCCCAATCCAATAGTATTAAGAATTGAGGACATTAGGAGGTGATTAGGTCATAAGGAATGAGCACTCAGAAATGGGATTAGTGCCCTTATAAAAGAGGCCTAGAGTCTCTTCTGCCATGTGAGGGTGCGTAGGGAAGATAAGATGAATCAGAAGCTAGTTTTTATTGACACTAAACCTGTTCCTACATAATCTTAGACTTCCCAGCCTCCAGAACTGTTTATACGCAACCAAGTTTATGGAATTTTGCTATAGTAGCCAGAACAGAGAATATTTGTGTGTATGAATCTCAAAACCAGTGCACATAATTTTTATACATATTTGTCAGGCTTAATTTTAATTTCCTAAAGTGGAGTTGAAATACCCTAAGGAAAAATATGATATCAAACATATTTCAGTTCAACTTATGAAAATCCTACTACTATCTATATTTTCAAACTATAATGGTAAAACTTACAGTTTTGAAGTTCTAATCCTTTCATGAATTTTCTGAGCACCACATCTATAATTTACCTGGTCATCCTAAGGCATATTCCTGTGCCACTTCTCTCTTGTCCATAACTCTGAATTAGCAACATCAAGCAAAATCATATCCTTGAATTGTTGGTTATACTTTCTAATGTGCATGAAAATAAATACCTTAATATTAGAATAATTATTGCAATCTTCCATGCATACACTTTTATAAAACATACAAGTTACCTGTAAAAGTAGACTAATAATTCTGCATTCTCTATCTGAGTGGGAGGGACACAATAATTTCACTTGATTTATCTGTGTCACTTAGTGTGTCCACAGTGCCTTTGGTCATTGTCAATGCTTGTTATTCCTTTGAGAGTGAAAAAAGGATGAAAGTTTGGAGTAGGATTGCAGGAGAAGAAACTGAAAAGACCACAGTTACATTGAAAGAAGGTGCTTTAAAAAAAAATCCACAAGTAAGAATATATGGATATTGCAGTTGATAGCTTTAGAACTGATGACTACACATAAAAGATTTCAGCAAAGGAAGATTTTTATTTCCCCCTCTCTGGCTTTCTAAAATGAAACAGAAGCTTGCATGTTCTGGGCACTATTCCCAGAAGTACTGCATTTTCTCCCCAAATCCACAGATGCTCTTCTGGGAACAAGGTGGCAGCACTGGCAACATAAATGAGCTGACAGTGTGCGACCATTCCTGGAAGCACTGCCTTCTGGAGATGAGACTTTCAAGAAAAAACACCAACTCTAATTCTGTTCTGCTCTTCACATATCCCAGATATTTTTAAAACTCACAGATTAATATTATACAGGAAGGAAAGCTAGTTTGTGGTTGTTTGGATAAATCACTAATACAATTTTTGAAGCAGGAAATGTGGTAGTTTGAGTTATTAAAGATTGGAGTCTCTGAGACACCATACAAAGAAAAATTGGAGTCACTTAACAACCACCAATAGATCCATTCATTATACTTTGTAGAATATTACACCACAAAATTCTTACTTTTAAAATAAAACAGTTATGATAATACAGATAATATATTCTTCTGTTATCATAATAACTTGTATTCAGTGTTATTTGATCTTAGATTCATAGACGAATACCATTTTATTGTAATCTTAGTAATCATTGACCAACTTTATTCTATAGGACCTTAGGAATTAAGTGACTTACTCAAGATGAACCAGCAATGACATAAATGGAACTCTCCTGAATTCAAGGGCAGCGTTTTAGTTATATGAATTTCCAAAGAGTTCTAGATCTATCATCTCATCTGAGAAGTCTAGAAAATCTATGGAGATATTACTACACCATTTGCAAATAAAGAAATGGAAGTCCGAACAATTTAAACAAATTGCTCTACAAAAGTATATTTAGCAGGATTACAAAACTTAAACCAAGCATACGACATATCACTACATATAATAATACCAATTGACTCTTGAACAACACAATGTTAGGGATATTGACCACTTACATAATCTAAAACCCACATGTAACTTTTGTTTCTCAAAAGTTTAACACTAATGACTTACTACTGATTGTTTTGCTGATAACCAAAACAGTCAATTAACACATTTTTATTATGCACTGTACTCTTACAATAGAGAAAAGAACATTAAGAAAATCATAAAGAGAAAATATATTTATAATACTACAATACTGTAAGTTTAATACTGTAAGTTTACATCATCTGTTTACAAGATGAAACTTCTGTCTGAAACGGTGGACAACCTCAGCTACAAATCTCAATCTATGGTATATATCAAGTAACTCATCCTTATCTTGTGATATCATGATTTTTCTCTGCTTCATGGGATCACTTCCAGTATCACCACTGAATCCCGTAGTGCTTTTCAAGGTTTATAATATTGCACTAAACTTGGTGAAGATACACAAGGACCATGAAAGATCACTTTTTACCACAATATGCAGTAAAAATGAAAAGATGAACTGTTCACAAAGAGATAACCAGCATCACACAGCATTTTAAATGGATGCTTGGATGCTTGCAACATTAGACATCATCACACAAGTAACAGAAGGTGGCTACAAAATTATTATAGTTGTACAGTATGTACTATGGTCAATTTTATGCAGTTATAATTTAATCCTGCATCTTTACATTTGCTTACATTTCTCTCAAATGCAAATGGTACCACATACAGTAAGTGTACAAATTTTAATAAATCATAACTTTAGGTAGATTTGTGTGTATTTTATGATGGTCATAAAATAGACTAATATCTAAATATGTTTTATGAATTCATAGTAAAGGAAACTTTTTTATTTGTTAATATTTCTAAGCTATGTAGTACATCAACAAGTTTTTTTCAAAATGTTGCAAACTTTCAAAAAAATTTAAAAGCACATTTATCAAAAAAATGTGTATAAGTGGACCTGCATAGTTCAAACCCATGTTGTTTTAGAGTCAACTGTATTTACTCTTCAAATAGCAAATTATATTTCCTATCTTTTGTCTACTTTATATTTTTATCAACGTGTACCAAGGGAAACTCTCTTTACTGAATACTGAACAGTTATGTTTCTATTTAAATACAAGAAAGACTCCATTGTAGTTCTTCTAGAACATAATTAATTGAACTGCTACTCAATCAGTTGACATACAACGGCAAAAAAATTAAGTTTTCTGACTCACAAAGTTTTTCTTTTTGCATTTATAGGAAGTTAATGCATTATTTTGCCATATAAAAATCAATCGTATGCCTTCTGATGTTTTATATAGTGAGATCATTTGTGATGGGAGGAATATAGTACATCAGCACATCATGATTCAGTTAGTACTTGAGTCTATAGTATAATTTTCTGTTTAAACGTCAGTCTCTCCTACATTGAATCAGAGTAATCAAAGTTGCACTCTATTAATCTTTAAATGTATAGTTCCCAGTACAGAACCTGGTATATAATAGGCTTTTAGTACATGCTTTGTGCAAATGAATTATTCTAGATGTATAATCATTTTTTTAAAGAGTCATTGCAGTTCAGCTATTAGATCAGAATCAGACACAAGAGGCAAAGAGGTATGGATAAGAATAATAATAGCTGTCTGATATCTTGAATAATAATAGCTGTCTGATATCTGACATCTTGAATTTCTTTGTCAGTTTGGTCATTCAATATTTTAATCCAAATCGTTGAACGCGCTTTTGGTGAAATACTCTGTCTTCAACTTTACACTTATTTTTTCCCACATTTATTCTTTATGTAGAATATTCACTGATGATCACATAACAAGATGATGAGATAATATAACCACCTCAGTTAATAATTTCTTCCCTATATATATCTCCATATTTGTTAAAGACCAATTATTTTGGCAATTCACTAAGAATTATTCATTTCCTACTTCATCATTTGTTTTGGTTTTATCCAATATAGCATATTTATTAAAAGATAGAAAGAAACCAAGTCACTCCCTAATCAATTATTTTATTTTGCCAGGAATAAAAAATGGGAAGACTCGGAATGGTACTTCCTACATCACTTATATCTAAGCAGCTAAGCAGCATCGTCTTCTAATTGATAGATAATCTAGAAAACAAAGAAAACACATACTACAAATATTTCTACACCTTCAATTGCTTTACTTGGGACAGATATGTTTGTGTATTTCTTGGACAGGGTGTTAAGGCTTGAAGGAGCACTTATTCTATCTGCTGATCTGTCATGGGATTAAATTTTATTGTGGAGTAATGCCAGTAAAAAAAAAAAAAAAAAAAAAAAAAAAAACTCCTTGCTTTTCATGATTATATTTGGCAGACCTATTGTTCTGTGCATTTGCAGGTAGCAGTCACAAATATAATGATCAAAACATCTAAACAAATTTCAGATATTGATTTCTTGGCAAAGATTTTTCTACTGTCCTAGAAAAAAATGGTATGAAAAGTCATTATACATTATCTGTGTTCTGTCTGTGATTTTTTTGTGCTGGCCCAGAATATTGGTCATTATTCTTTTTTTCAGAGAAATAATGGCACTAAACTGCTCAATTAAATTAACATGTCGGCAGCAACCATGACTGTTCAATTAGCAAAAGAATATATATATATATATATAAAAAGTTAATACAACAATTCAAAGAAAAATAAAGGAACATAGAAGAATGGGAGAGGCAAAATATCTTACCATTTTCTACATTTTATGTAATAAAATTGCTTGCTTTACGGGATAAGTATGTTTAGTCAGTCTTCAGGAAGCAAGCCAGAAATCTACCTATGATGAATGTGTTAAAAGGCATAGCAGAACTGGAAATCATATGTGGTAAAAATTTTCATTTCTAAATTTGTCAATTATCTGTTCAACTAATATTATTGAGTACCTACTTTGTACTAAGTACTCTGCTAGGAACTAAAATATAAATCAGTGAATAAAACAGATAAATTGCCTACTTTTGCTGAGCTTGCCTGTTAGTGAACAAAAATAGAAGCAGATAAATTAATAACTGCTTACAATCTTTGTCAAATGTTATTAAAGACTGTGGAGAATTAAAAAGTAGGTAAGTGAAAGGGGAAATATCAGGGGAAGATTCTAGTCAGAGGTAACATCAAGTACAAACATTCTGAGATGAAAGATGTCTGGTATATGGGAGAGAACATGGACTACACTTGCTCTGTATAAAATCAGAGTGGTGCATATTGTTCAGGGACTTTTGTCTAGTGAGAAAGTACACATAAAAGTTACCATATAAACCTTTTTTAAAGTGTATAGTTCAGTGACATTAAATACATTTACACTATTGGGCAACCATCACCACCCTTCATATTCAGAGCTTTTTATTATTCCAAACTGAAACTCTGTATTCATTAAATGACTCCTTTTCCCCTTAACCTTCCAACCTCTTCTATCTCTATGAATTTGACTATTCTAGGTATGCCCTATTAATGGTGTCATAGAATAGTGATCCACTAGTGACTGCCTATTTCACTTGGTATAATGTCTTCAAGGTCCATCCATATTGTAGTATGTGCCAGAATTTTAATCATTTTTGAAGCTGAATAATATTTCATTGTATGCATATTTTGTTTATTCATTCTTCTATCAATGGACATTTGAGTTGTTTCCACTTCCGGCTATTGTGAATCATGCTGCCTTAAACATGAGTGTACAAATATCTGCTGTGGCCCCTGCTTTCTATCCTTTTGTGGGTATATCCAGAAATGAAACTGAAGGATCATGTGATATTTCTGTTTTATTATTATTTTATTTCTATGTTTTTATTCATTATTTATTTAACTGCCATTATGTTTTTCATAGTAGCTGCTCCATTTTATATTCCCACCAGCAATGCACAAGAACTTCAGTCTTTACACATTCTTGCTAACACTTGTAGTCTTCTGGGGTTTTTTTGGTTGTTATTGTTAGTGGCCACACTAATGTGTGTGAAGTAGTACCCCATTGTGGTTTTAATTTGCATTTGCCTAGTAATTAATGATGTTGAGCATCTTTTTATGAGCTATTAGTCATAATATTTGTATAGCTTCTTGGAGAAATGTTTATTCAAGTCATTCTTTAGTCAGGTTATTTGTGGGGTTTTTTGTTGTTGTTAAGTTGTAGGAGTTATTTATTTATTTTGGATTTCTAGTTCATATTAGTTATGTGATTTTCATCTACAGTATTTACTCCCATTCTGTGAGTTGCCCTCACACCCTGTTAATAACAAAAATTTTTAATTTTGATAGTCTAATGTATCAATTTTTTCTTTCATTGCTTCTGTTGTTGTGTCATATCCAAGGAAGTACTGCAAATGTCATGAAGTTCTTTTTCTGTGTTAGTTTTTTTCTAAAAGTTTGATAGTTTTAGTTCCTATGTGTTGGTTTTTGGTCCATTTTGAGTTAATTTTTACATGTGGTATAAAGTAAGGGTCTAACTTTATTATTTTGATGTGGATATTCAGTTTTCTCAACACCATTTATTGAAAAGACTTCCCTTTCCCCATTATATGGTATTGGTATTCTTGTTAAAAATCACTTGACCATATTTGACCAGGTTTGTTTGTTTGTTTGTTTTTAGCTATTATATTCCACTGATCTATATATCTATCTTTAAGGCAGCATTATGATATGTTTGTTACTGTAACTTTGTAATTCATTTTGAAATCAGGAATTGTGAGACCTCTAATTTTGTTCTTCTGTTTTAAGGTTGTTTTGGCTATTTGAATTTTCTTAAAATTGCATATAAATATCCGCATGGATTGTTTTATTTCTTTAAAATGATGTCGAGATTTCGATAGAGATTGTACTATATATGCAAATTACCTTGGGAAACAAAGACATTGATTTGGTTAATTTTATGTGTCAACATGACTGTACTATGAGGTGCCCAAATATCTGGCTAAGCATTATTCTGGCAGTATCTATGAGAGTGTTTCTGGATGACATTAATATTTGAATCAGTAGACTGAATAACCCCCAACCCCTAGGGTGAATGGGTCTCATCTCATCAGTTGAAGGCCTGAAGAGAAGAAAAAGACTGAATAAGAGGGAAATTTAACCTGACTGCCTTGAAGTTGGGACATTGGTTTTTCTCTCTCTTCAGATTCACACTGAAACATAGACTCTTCCTGGGTCTCCAGCTTGCCAACTACAGATCTTGGAACTTGTCCACCTCCACAATCATGTGAGACGATTCCTTATAGCAAATATTTCTATATATCTAGCTAGCTAATTAATATCTTTTATTGTTTTTGTTTCTCTGGAGAACACTAATTCAGACATCTTCACAATTTAAAGTCTTCTATTTTATGAACATGGGATATCTTTCCATATATGGATGTTTCCCCTAATGTCTTTCAGCAATGTTTTATAGTTTTTAGTGTACAAGACTTTTGCCTCCTTGATTCCGTTTCTCTATAAGACTTTGATTTTTAAATTCTATTATAAATGGAAGTAATATTTTTAATTTGCTTTTTGGATCATTCATTTTAATGTACAGAAACATAACTCATTTTTTGTATGTTGTCTTTCTTTCGTGCAACATTACTAAATTTGTTTATTAGTTCTAACAGGATTTTTCACATATGATCATGCCTTTTACTAACAGAGATCATTTTACTTATACCTTTCTGATTTAGATATCTTTTATTTTTCTTTTGGCCTAGTTGCTCTAGCTAGAACTTTCAATACTATGTTGAGTAGAAGTGGTGAACATGTTCATTATTTTCTTGTTTCTGATAAAAGAGAAAAAGCTTTCAGTCATTCACCAATAAGTATGATATCTGGGGAGGTTGGTTTCATATATGACTTTTATTTTGTTGAGATGGTTTCATTCTATTTTGAGTTTGTTGAGCATTTCTACTATGAAAGTATGTTGAATTATGTCAAGTACTTGCTCTGCATCTGTTGAAGTAATCATGTTGTTGGGGTTTTCTTTCCTTCATTCAGCCAATGTACTCTATTACATTGATTGATTTGCATATGTTGGACCATCTTTACATTTCAAGAATAAATTCCCCTTGGCCATTGTTTATGTTACTTTTAACATGCTACTGTTTGGTTTGCTAGTATTTTCTCAAGAAATTCTGCATCAATACTCATAAATAATATTGAACTGTTTCTGTTTGCTTGTCTTCTTGTAATATATTTGTCTGACTTCAGTATTTTAAGGTACTGTTGGCCTCGAGGAATGAGTTAGAAAGTACTCACTTTTCTTCATTTTTCAGAAGCATTTGAGAAGGATTGGTATTAGTTATTTTTTAAAAATGTTTCATAGAATGCACCAGTGAAGTTACCTGGTCCAGTGCTTTTCTTTGTGGGGAGGTTATTATTACTGATTCAACCTAGTTATTAATGATTAATTTTATAAATTCAGACTCTTTTGTAATTTAGTCTTGGTAAGTTTATATTTCTAGAAATTTATTCATTTTTATTAATGTCATCCAATGTATAACTGTGCCTAGTACATGCTTATAATCTTTTTATATTGCTGTAGAATTAGTAATAATGTCTGCATTTCATCTGATTGTAATAAGTTGCATCTTCATTCTTTTTTCTTACAAATCTAGCCAAAAATTTGTCAGTTTTGTTTATCTCTCAAAGAAACAAACTCATGGTTTCATTAATTTTTCTATTGCTTTTTATTCTGTATTTTATTTAGATCTGTCCTAATCTTTATCTTCTTTCTTCTACTACCTTTAGTTTATTCCTTCTTTTATTCAAGTTTTTTAAGGCTGCTCTGTGTACTTTGGTTTATACCCTGAATGTAATGGAAGGACCTTAAAATGCTTTAAAAATGAAAAGACATAATCTGACTTATTTTTAGGGGATGGATTTTAATTTATCTGGAAGTAAATTAGAGTGATGTAAAGGCAAAACCATGCAATCAGAAAGGATTTAGTATAGGGAGGGCAATAATGGTGTCCTTAACAGAAATGGTTGTGGAAATGTATTTCTGGCACTGTGAAAAAAAAATTGAAAGTTGATGAGAAAGGTTTGTTAATGTATCTGGCATTGATGTGAGGGGGAGAAAAGATGCCCAGAATGAAGGTTCCAAGGTTTTTGGCTTAACAACTGAAAGAATAGAGCTGCTGCCCTGGGATAAAGAAGAAACAAATTAAAGATTTAAGAGAGGATCAGCAATTGCCTTTTGGACATATCAGGTTGTAATCTATACTAGACATTATTCAGATATGTAGGTTTAGGATCTAGGAATGGATATATATTTGGGAGTTGTTAGACCAGTATTTGCAATCATGCCTTTAGGTGTCATTATCTAGAAATTAGAATATATTGGGAAGGAAAGATATCAAAAAACCTGATTCCTGAGGTACTCCAAATTTAGAGTCAAGGGAGATGAAAGTATATTAGAAGAGACACTAAGAAATTGCCCAAATTGCCAATGAAATGAGAAAAAATTAAAAAAAAAATAACTTGTCAAAGGAAATTGAAAAAAATGTGTTTCGGGAATGGGAGAATGATCAACTCTACAAACACTGCTCATTATTTAAGAGAAGAGTTGAAAATCAACAAAATATTTGGCATTAGGCAGATCGTGCTCTTGGTAAAGTAACAAATATATATGTATATACACATATATACATGTATATGTTAGAAACTGGTGGAAGATGTATGTGAGGCCAAGAGAAGGTTTTATTTAAAATGGAAACAATTCTGCAAGACTTTTGCCTGAAGCAAATCAACAAAAAGAAGGGGGAAATGGTAGCAAAGCAGAATCAATGTCTTTGAGTAGCACTAGTGGCTAAGATCTAGTGCTCAAGTGAGAGAGTTGCCTCTTCATAGCAGTACAGGGATTTCACCCATAGTAACGAAGTCAAAGTATTCAGCAGCTTGTATGTGTGTAAATGTGATTGAGAGAGCACGTAGAAATGATCTTCTGTTTGCTTCTTGTTTTCCAATATTATAGAAAACTTTGTTTATGATGTCCATTCTACCAAAGGCAATTTACAGATTCAATGCAATACCCATTAAATTGTCAACATCATTCTTCTCAGAACTGGAAATGACAATACAGAAATTTATATGGAAATATAAATGACCATGAATAGACAAAACAATCCATAGTAAAAGAAACAAAGCAGTAGGTATCACACTTCCAGACTTCAAATTTTACTATAAGTCTATAATAATCAAAACAGCCTGGTATTGGTACAAGAACAGGCATGCGGACCAATGGAAAAGGATAGAGATTCCAGAAGCAAAACCTCAATTTCTCAACTAACTCAACTTTGACAAAGCATCCACCAACAACCACTGGGAAGAGGAGAACCTAGTCAGTAAATGATGCTGGGAAATCTGGCTGATCACATTCAGAAGATTGAAACAGGACCCCCACCTTTCACCATACACAAAAATTAATTCTAAGTTGATCAAAGACCTAAACATAAAACCTCAAACTATAAGAACTTTAGAAAATGCAGCAGACACCCTTACGGAAATTAGAACTGGCAACCAACTCCTGATCAAAACCCCAAGTGGGTTTGGATAAGATAATAGATAAGATAGACAAGTCGAACCTCATCAAAATGAAAAACTTCTACAAAGTCAAAGAAACCAACAAGAAAGATTACAGATCACAGAATGGGAAAAAATATTTGCCAACTGCATATTTCACAAAGGCCTAACATCCGGTATCTACAAGGAACACAAATGTGCCGAAAGGAAAAAAAAACAAACAGCCCCATTAAAAAGTGGGCAAAAGACATGAACAGATCCTTCTCAAAAAAAGATATATGGACAGGTAACAGATCATGAAAAAGTTCAATCTCAGTAATCATCAGAGACATGCAAATCAAAACCACACTGAGATACCATCTAACACCAGTAAGAATGGCCATCATTAATAAACCAAACAACAGATGCTGGCAAAGATACAGAGTACACAGAAGTCTTCTGGCAGGCACAGTGATTCAAGCCTGTAATCCCAGCACCTTGGGAGACCGAGATGAGCCCACAGGTTAGTGGACAGCCTGGGCACCTTGGCACGACCTCATCCCTACAATAAAATCAAATTTATTAGCCAGGTGTTGTAGCGCACACCTGTAGTTCCAGCTATTTGGAAGACTGAGGCAGAAGGATCACCTGAGCCCAGCAGGAAATGACAATACAGAAATTCATATGGAAATATAAATGACCACGAATAGACAAAACAATCCATAGTAAAAGAAACAAAGCAATAGGTATCACACTTCCAGACTTCAAACTTTACTATAAGGCTACAATAATCAAAACAGCCTG
>NW_007248075.1:1264200-1311132 GCF_000164805.1 Carlito syrichta
TAGAAATTCCAGAAGCAAAACCTCAATTTCTCAACCAACTCATTTTTGACAAAGCCTCCACCAACAACCACTGGGAAGAGGAGAACCTATTCAGAAAATGATGCGGGGAAATCAAGGCTGTGGAGGCTGTGAGTGTGTACTCCAGCCTGGGCTATAGAGTGAGACACCGACTCAAAAAAAAAAAGGAAGGCTTCTGCACAGCAGGTGGGAATGCAAACTAGTGCGACCTCTTTGGAAAACAGTTGGCAA
Organism: Carlito syrichta; assembly: GCF_000164805.1. Classification (NCBI taxonomy): domain Eukaryota; kingdom Metazoa; phylum Chordata; class Mammalia; order Primates; family Tarsiidae; genus Carlito; species Carlito syrichta. The sequence continues at coordinate 1,264,450 of NW_007248075.1, forward strand.
TTTCTCAAGGAACTAGAAATTGACCTTCCATATGACCCAGCAATCCCCCTATTGGGAAATACCAGGAGGAACTCAAATCATTCTACAAAAAAGATACCGACCTGCACAATCAAGTTTATTGCAGCAGCATTCACAATAGCAAAAACATGGAACCAACCATGCTGCCCACGGAAACTGAACTGGATAAAAAAATGTGGTACATATACACAATGGAATATTACACAGTCATAAAGAAGGATAAACATGTGGACTTTGCAGTAACTTGGATGGATTTAGAGTCTATCTTACTCAGCGATCTATCCCAGAAACAAAGAACAGAGTACCATATGTTCTCACTCATAAGAGACCTTGAACAACTATCATAATAATATAGGAAAGGGTTTGGCAGTAGTGGGAAACTGCCAGGGGAGGGGTGTTGGGACTGGCAGGTGAGGGAAACTTGGGGGGGATCACACCTCCTCAACAAGGGTAGCTGCACAATCATTTGTATACTTAACCCTAAATTGTATACCACATCTTTAAAATAAAAAAATAAAGAAGGTTGCCAGGCCCAACCTCCCTCGCGCTTTCCTCGCGTGCCCATGCCAACGGTCACTGTTCCCTGAGGCCTTCGCGCTTCTCCTCTGTCAGCGACCGCAGAGATCGGGACCTTCTGAAAGCTGAATCTGCACTCAAGGCCCAACTGCCGCACTCCTGTCATGGGCAGCTATCTGAGCCACTTCCTGGGCCAGCTGCAGCCCACCACCCGGAATCAAAGGACTCCGCAGCCCAGGCCAGCCTGCAGTGCCCAAACTCGGGGTCACTACACAGTGAACTATATTCAGAGGGGTGTGCTGCGTGCGCCCCCGGTCGCCCGACCCGCCTAATCGCCCGGCTGGGTTCGCGCCCGGGTGCAGAGGGCCTTGAGCCCCGAGATCTGGAGGTGTTTTCCCATCAGGCCTCTATCCTAGACCTTCCTGGGGCCAGCCTCTCCGAATTCCCAATGAAATATGTCCAGCTGCGTCTGCGGAAGGCCCGGACCCTCATCCCACTGGCAGCCAGGTGATAGTCAAGATCAACCCCCCGGCAGCGCGCAAAGAGTTTATAAAGGCCTTGTGCCCCTGAAGAGCTCCCAGATTCCCTTTGCCAAGGAGACAGTTCTAAGGGTGCTCAGCCAATGCAACAAGGGCAAGAGGAAGTTCGACAGGTCCTTCTGGTTTGAGGTCCCTGAGGCCAAGCGCAGAAAGCTGAGCCCGGAGTCCATAACATCTGCCAAAAGCCCGCGTCGAGACAGGAATCCGGATCTGTCCTTGCCTTTGTGACCAGGCCGGGGTTGCTGCCAAGAAGAGTCCGCCCCTGGGCAGCTGGGTCTGCGAGGCAGAGGCAGAGTGGGCCTGGCGTGCAGTCCTTCCCTGGCTCTCCCTGTCTGCAGCTTCCCCGCCGGCGGCCCAGGCCCAGAGCCTCCACCTCAGTGAGCAGGAGCCAGAGACTGCAGCAGATGACTTCCCATTGCTTCAAACAGCAGCTCTGCCAGAGTCAGACCCACCTCTCCTTACCCAGCAGAAACTACGTTGAAGCGACAATGTTGCTCTTAGAACCCTTGCCTTTGCCCTGCTCGCCCACTCCTACCTTTGCCCTAGGAACAGAAGGCCTGCTTTCCCCCAGTTTGCCCAGTTTGTGTATTAAACATTCGTTCTTATTTTAAAGAATAGCAAAAGGCAATTTCATTTAAAAAAGATGAAGAAAAGGGGGTCGTTTGCTGGACCTAGAGATGAAGTAGAGGTTCTTACAAATGTGAGGGAAGAGTAGAGATGTAAAGCTGTGCTTTAGCACAGAGAGGGTGTGTGGTGACTAAGTAGATGTAGCAGAATGGCTAGGTTGACCTAAATACTGAAATAAATCAGCAGTCAAAACACAAAGTGAGACTGGTAGGTAAGGTGGAATCGTTTTTGTGGCCATGTTATACTTCATGGGTCATATCTGAAGTTGGACGAGAGTTTGACCTAGAAGGGTTTTATGGATTCCGAGTGAGTATGAAGTAAGAGAAAGGACATGTGATTAAGTATAATGATGCACCAAGGGACTCAGGACGAGTAAGAAAGAAAGAATGTGATTTTAGTTTCCTATTTCTGCTATAACAAATGACTGCAGACTTACCTTTAAACAACACAGATTTATTAACTTACAGTTTTGGAGGTCAGAAGTCTAACTCAGATCTCACTGGGCTAAAATCAAAATGTTGGAAGAATTGAGTTCCTTTTCAGGAAACCTAAGGGGAGAAACTATGTCTTCATAATTTTTAGTTTCTAGAGGCTGCCCACATTCCTCGCCTCTTGACCACATTCCTCTATTTTCAAAGTCATCAATGGAGGTTCGGTTTTTCCTCACAGGTCATAATTCTGACCTTTTCTTCTACCTCCTTCTTCCTCTTTTAAGAAGACTTATATTTACATTAGGGCCATCAGATGATCCAGAATAATCTCTCCTTGTCAAGATACATAATCACATTTGCAAAGTCCCTTTTGCCACATATTACATAGTCACAGGTTTCAGGGATTAGGGCATGGGCATTATTCTTCCTATCACAATGATGAAGACACGATAATAGGAGGACTGGATTTTAGATACCAACAATTTTGAAAACTGAGTATCAGCATAAACCAGTCACAAAAAGAAATCACAAGAGAAAGAAAATTGCAATATTCCACTTACATGAGATATCTATACTACAAACTCATAGTAGCAGAGAATATAATAGTGGTTGCCAGGGACTGGGGACTGGGTAAATGGGGATAAAGTTTATCAATGGGTATAAAGTTTTAATTACACTAGACAAATAAGTTCTAAGATATGCTGAACAACATAGTGATAAAAAATTGACATTCCATATGACCCAGCAATCTCTTCTTGGAACATACCCAGAATAACTCAAATAATTCTATAAAATTATACCTTCATATGCATGTTTATTGCAGCATTATTCATAATAGCAAAAATATGAAACCAACCATGCTGCCTATCAAAAGTGGACTGAATATAAACAAATGTTGTACTTGTACACAATGGAATATTACACAGCCATAAAGAAGGACAAACATGGACTTCGCAGCAACTTGGATGGATTTAGAGTCTATCATACTCAGTGATCTATCACAGAAACAGAACTGAGTACCACATGTTTTCACTCATAAGCAGACCTTGAACATTTATCATAATACTATAAGAATGGGATTGGCAGAAGTGGGAAAATGCCAGAGGAGATGGGAGGGAAATAACATCAATAAGGATACCTGCCTCAAACCAGGTGAAGTGGGGACCAAAGGGAGGCCCAAACTTTACCTATACAATGATCATCTGTTCATTTGTATACCTAATCCTGAATTGTACTCCACACCTTTAAAATAAGATAAAAGAAGATAAAACAAAAATAAAACATGCATACTCAATAAAAGCGACAAAAGATTTGGCAGGCCGTCAGAGTCATGCAATGATAAAAAATAGAATATTGTGGACAAGAAGATCTGGAGTAAAAACATGTGGATGGACTTACAGGAGAAAACAAAAAGTATGAAGGTCTTTGTACTCCTAATAATGCCCATTAGAGAAAGGCAACCTGTTGTGTGAAGTGACTTTGCAGTTTTCATCAGCTGTCACATTAGGCATAATAGATACATCAGTAGCCATGGTGGCAGGAACAGAGGTAATACACTTTTATCAAGTTTGATCTTGCTACTGCTACTACAAAATGTATAACCTATTATTAATGAAGTTTAATACTGAGTCTCCAATATATTCACATTTTTCAATAGGACCAACCATGTACTTTGTGGTAAGTTGGCCACATTGGGTCTCCTCTACTATAGAAGGCCATCAATTTCTTTTGAAAGGAATAGTCCCATACTCTATATGTGGAGTTTTCCTTTCTTGCTCACAAGACTTGCGCCAGTGCCACCTACTGCATAATCATTGAGTATGTGAGACATGACTATGGGATGCCGTAAACCATTATGTGAGAACAAGGACCCACCCTACAGCAAAAAGAGATATGGACATAAGTTAATGAAGTATTGCACCATCCAGATGCTTTTGGCCTGACAGAGCATCAAGTGGGCTACTGAAGGCATAGCTGTGGCACCAGCATGTAGGTGCTGTTACAAAGTCAGAATGCCATTATTCATTACACTGTACACAATTTAAGTCATAGAATTGCAAATGATCCTTTGACCCCAATAAGTAGAATATATAAGTTTGGAAACCAAGTAGAAAAAGGAGAAGCAGCCATGTTTACTTTATTCCTGGTAACCCATTTGGAGAATCTGCTTTTCTATCCCTGTAACTCTAGACTTTACATGTTTAGACATTGTTGTTCCCAGGGATAAAATACTTAACACTAGTGAATAAATCAAGAGTTCCTTTGAACTATAAACTGCAGGTGCTACTTAAACATTTTGAACTCCTTGAGTCAAGTAGTCATAAAACAAAAAAAGAAGTTACATCTTGCAAAAGGAGATGGTCCTGATACTCCAGAATTGGCAATCTGCTATTGCACAAAGTGGGAATCAAAAAGTTTGCTTGATATTCATGTGATCTATTTGATTTTTCTTCATCCTTTTCTGGATTTTGATGGAAAATTCCTTCCTGGATTTTGATGTAAAATGGATAATAGCAGCAGCACTGTCTGGGGATAGTATAATTACCATGGGCCTAGATTTCTCAGGGATGAGGGCATAAACAAATCTCCTTTGATAAACTACCAAAGCCAGCATAGTTGGGGGAAATCTGTAATAAGTAGTAAGGAAAGCACATAATGAATATCAGTTTTGATTCTGAGACCAAATATAGTGGAGTGAGCTACAGTTTTTCCTACTAAACTTCCTTTCTAGTGTCACTCCCAATGGGAGGCCCACAAGAATCCTAGAGCAGGAGCTGCTCCCAGAACTTATTTGAAAAGTTGATTTGAGCGATACAAGTGTGAACTCTTATGAATGTTATAATGTACTATCCATATCCTCCTTCAAGAATAAAAGGATTTCAGCTTCTGATAGTGCTGCCAGCAGACAACCTTCAGTTATGAGCCATTTCAGGAATAGTTCCAACTATAGAGAATCACTTCACCCAAAGTTATGCCTCTGCCTAAAGCAACCCACATCCAATTACTCTATCCTCAAAGTGGCACTACTCTGAGAGCCATCTTATCATCAGAACACCTACAGAGTCATCTGGAATCTACCTTTGAGAGTGTATTGCCGTTCAATTACTTCCTCTGTGGTCATCTTTTCTTAATTTTCCTTTTATAGATGTTGATCTCAAGAGCACTCTTAATAAATATATTGCACACTATCTTCTATTTCAGAATGTTTACCTGTGGAACGGAAAGTATAATGACGAATGACAGTCAAAATTGAGATTGTGGGTGAAGAAGTTACTGTTAATGATAATGTCTGAGGTAACAGTATGGGAGTATATGGCTAAGATAGCCTTTGGATCAGTATAGGAAAGACAAGAAGAACTGAGTGGCCGTAATAATGGAAGAATTATTTTCATAAACAGTTAAAATCACCAAGCATTTTTACAGAAGGAGTGTTAGAGGGAACACCAGTTCAACAGCCACCAAAATGTTCAAGGCATTAAGTGGAGGAGAATTACATGGAAGCTAGGACATGTGGATGACCACAAGGGTTATATAATCATTGGTATAGTCTGATGACATGAGTAGAGAGGAAGGTGAGACAATTACCTGGAAGTGGCAGTAAAAGGTGGTAGAACAGAAACATGTTAAATCTTTAGAGAACCCTCAGAGACAATCCATGATTTTCAGTTAGAAGAAAAGAGAAAAATTCAGTAAGGAATTCAGAATATGGGGAATTTTCACTTCAAGGATACTACCTTAATTAAATTGCTTGAATTGGTGATTAGTATATCCTGACAAGTTGTAGCTATAGTCAGACGCAAATAGAAGTCAACTACAACAGAATATTATTGCACAGGATAGCCAAAACACAAAATTCATTATATTATTTATCCTGTAAGAAACTGAACCACTCAACAATCATGTGATTGTTGATTTTAATCTCTTTTCCTTTAAATTTAATATTTCATGGAATGCTTATTAAATATTTTAAATTTAATATTCAGTTGGAACTCTTATGAAATGTAAGGCTACCTGAAGAAAAATACACATTTCTGCTCCTTTCAACCAGTTATTTGCAACCAATTATTTCATATTTTTATACTTTTTAAAAATGAGACAAAATTTCAAGTGCTCATTATAATTTTATGCAATGAACAATAACAAAGAGGAGTGCACTGTTCACTCTTCTACTATTTGGTTATGATTTGTATCTCCATGCTTCCAGAATCATATTTCCAATGCCTTACTTCTTTTAGTTTTAGTAGGGACTACTCATTATCAAATGTTCAAAATAAAACTCTTATTTCTTTAACTCTTCTTCTCTTGGAGTCTGCTATTCATTTTCAAAACTTTTTTTCCCCCTACCTATAGATAGTAAAATTGTATTACCTAGTCCCCTTTGCAATTAGGTGTGACCAAATCATTTCCAATGAGATATAGGTTAAAAGAATATATATAACTTTCAGATGTGACCCATTGAATTAATCCTACCCAATCTTCAACTTTCACCGTCTCCTTCTATATGCCCAATGCAAAGAATAAAGTATATGTTTCAAAGTCTCTGGAAGATTATGTAGTCATGAAATGGAAAGAACCTGGATCTTTGAATTCTAGAAAGTAGGGTCAGCCATGCTCAGTGGCTCAGTCTCTAATCCCAGCACTTTGGGAGGCCAAGGCATGTGGATTACCTGAGTCCATGGGTTCAAGACCAGTCCCAGCAACTTGGCAAGAACTCATCTCTACAATAAATCAAAAATTAGCCAGGTGTGGTAGTGCACGCCTATAGTTCCAGCTACTTGAAGGGCTGAGGTGGAAAGAACGCCAGAGCCCAGCAGGTCGATGCTAGGGTGGCCAAGAGCATGCCACTGCACTCTATCCTGGAGGACAGAGTAAGACTCCAGCTCAAAAAAAAGAAGTTTGGGTCACCTACAAAATGCCAGCATTGCTTTGCTATGTGGATGAGAAATAAACTGTATTAGCATTCACTTCTGGAATTTGTGTGATTTTTTTTTTTCCAGCTGTTTGCCTTCCTTGACTATATTTGACTATTTTATCTGACATTTCTTTTTCTGTGATGGCCACAATAATAACCCAGGTATACAAAGCCCAAGAATGAGAGCAGATGCAATAAGCATTCCCAGTCAGTCGTTCTTCTCAATTAACCATTCTAGCTAATTGTCAGCCTAATGTTCTTAATTCTACTGCTGCAATATTTTTCTTCTTTGTCCCATTCCTTCTAGTCTTCTGCCTGTCAAAATACAAATGTTTAAAAATAAGCATTTAGATATAACATATATGCCTCAAAATTTAGTCAATAATTTTCTTTATTAGCATTATGTATATATTTATTTATTTATTTAGCATTTATTTATTAGCATTATATATATAGCCCAATCTTAATTTTTTTCTGTTATTTAGATTTCCATTATCTTGCTGACTCTTTGAGATAGCCATGAGTCCCTTCACTGTGAATTTATTTTTTGCACATATAAAACAGCTATCTAGTCAGATAAATAAATATAAACTATACTTAAATGTAAATGGCACATTTACCACATTCTTCATGAAGTCCTCTCATATTTCCCCTAGTTATTATTAATTTTTGCATGTACTACAAATATACAATATTTATAGTAATAATAATTTCTTCTGCTCTTATTTATATAGGACTATATCCATTTTCTTAGCTACCATAAACTCTTAAAACAATACTCATGTATTATTCCAGAGTGTTATAAGGCAGAATACGGCACAACATGTCTTTATGTTATCAAAAGATTGCAATTAAAATGTTGACCAGATTGAGTTCTTATCTTGAAGCTCTAGAGAAAAATTCATTTCCAAGTTCATTAGAACTGAATTCTGGCAACAACAAGAATGACCTGGTTGAGGTCCCAGTTTTTTGGCTGTGTGGAACCCCTCCAGCCTGAAACTGTCAAGAGAGCACTGAATCCTTCCTATATTTCAGCTCTCTGACTTACTCTTCTACTATTAGCTGATGAAAAACCTGCTTTTAAAGGGTTTATATGATTAGGTCAGACCTACCTGGATAATCCCTTTTTCTTAAAGTCAGTTATGTTGTGAAATATAATCTAATCAGAGTAGAAATTCCATCATATTCCCTGTTCTGAAGATTATTCATAATCTGAGCACAGGAGTAGAAAATTTTGGAGAACATGTTAAAATTCTACCTATTACAAAGGTGTTATAGTTAAAAAGCCATTTTATGAGCACTGTCATTTAACCTTAATTCCACTGAAGTACAGGTTATGTGTAGTAAGAATTATTATTATCTCATAGATAAATAATAAGATGTTCAAAATATTTAAGCAACTTGGCCATATTCTTTTAGTTATAAGGAGGTGAAGACAGATTTTAAAAATAAATATTGTGACTTCAAGTCCAATGTTCTCTTTACAACACTTCATAAACTACTTTTGGTTTTTTGTCTATTAACATTATTCTCTTGAATGTTATTTGATTATAATATGCTAATGTTAAAATATCACATCAGTATAGAAATCAAGAATTTTCTAAATGACTTCATATAATTTCCTCTTTTTAATGTATGTAACCCTTGGGAGTAGAGACAAATATCTTCACTTCCCACACTACAAACTTGTAATATACACACAACAGTTAGAGAATAAATATCCATTGAGTTCCCTTTTGATTCAATCAACTGTTACCTGATCAGGCCAGATTCATGAAGACTCAGATAAAATAAGATACATTCCAGTTCACTATTCTAATGATCCATGGAAAAATAATCAAAGAAGAAAAACTACAGAAGCTTTATTTACACTCTCTATAACAACAGGCTAAACTTTCATAGTTGAAGAACAGAATGATTACTAACTATCATTTTGACTGGAAGGTTTAGATTTGACTCAAAACATGATAGACTTCAACATTTTAATCTAAATTATGCCCAGTTAGAAAATATTGCTAAGTAAGAAAAATCATGATCAACTTAGCCATATACATAATTTGCCATAAGAATATAAAAAATCATGAAAATCTTAAGCATAAAATTCATGAGAATCAAAGCAAAATTTTTGTGGAAAGGATTTTCCTACATAACAGCTATTTCCCTGAGCAATATTATAGTTTAAGGAAGAGATGCATTTTCTCAAAATGCCAAATAAGTTGTTTTTGAAGTAACTAGAACTTATTTCTGAAAGCATCAAGGTTGCAAGAATATTTATCATTTAAACTGGCTCTATACATAAACTCTATTCTGATTTCTCTATTTTTTTAAAGTATGGCACATGACTTTCAACAAAGTCTAACCATAACAAATGTATTTTATGAGCAATAAATATTATTTTAATTGAGAAAATTAGAGATAATGCTGAATTCTTTTTAGATAGATTGAACTCTCAAGTTTTTGTACATTCATTGTACAGTTTTTGCTTAGGGAAAAAACTCAGTGAAATAAGAAGCTTATCTTAATACAGATAAACCCAATTCATAAAATAAATATAAATCATTTTGTTCTTTTAAATAAATGTATTGTTTAAAAAATTAAGATAGTTGTTTCTACTCTGACTGCCAATTTATTCATTTGACTTATGTTAATTTTCCAGGAAATTATTTTCACCCCTTTAAGGAAACATTTCTCATTACATACTGACTCTCACGTCATGCCATATGCAGCTTAAGATAATAAGACTAGCAATTACTTTTTATTTTGACACACTAGTCCAAGAACATTGTGCTGCATTTAATGAAGTAGGCCATTGCTGCCTTTAGGATGTATTCAGGCAGTCCTTGACTGAGGTGGCTTAACTGTCCATTATGCACAAATAATCAACCTAGAATGACCAGTGGCTTCTGGAAAAATCTGCTTCCCTCTCCCAGTAGCTTTCTTTCTCTTATTTCTTACTCTTTCTGACAATGCCTGGAGTGATCTGCCTCTTCTCTTCCACTGTACAGTCTCTACTGAAGTGTCTAGTCTTACCTTTCCACAGGAATTATAAAAGCAGCTCATGATCATAGGTCTGAGCTGATTGTCAGAGGCAAGAAAATGTATGACGAGGAGATAAACTGCATTCTCATTAATTTTCCACTGTGTCCTTCAGCCCCACTTGAACTCTTATGCCTCCCAAGGTCACTATTTTAACTCCACAGTGCAACAATTTATGTTGGATATTTATTGATAGGTATTCAACAAATCATTATTAAACCCCAGCTCTTTACTCCAGAGTCCTAAATCTTACTCCACATTTATGGAAAATATATCTGGGATAACACAAAATAAAAGAGAGGAAGATGGAAAGAAAGGGACAGAGAGAAAGAGAGGGAGATTGGGACCTCATTCTATGTAAACTTTTAGGCAACTTTAGTCTGTTAGTGAGAAACACATCAAAAGATGACAGAGAAGTGAAGCTAGCCATTTTCTAGGTTTTCAGCAAGAAGAAGAGAATAATAATTCTTACCTGACCTGGCAGAATTGGAAAGACTTAGGGAAAGTGCTTACAGTCCTCACTACTCATTGTCTACCATTTCCAAACTCCCAATTGTCCCGAGGTCTAATCCCCATTGTTCATCATTTCCATTCAAGACTTTCATTGTCCTAGTTCTACCCTCTTTGTCCCCCTTGCCCTATGGAACCAGACAATTGACACCAAAGATGGATGTTCTCTTCCTGTCCATGAATGAGGTGAGAGGTGGGAAAAATGGGAAGAGATCTTAATTCAGTTGAGAGGCATAAGTGGTTTCCTTGTGCTGAGGTTCTATCATGCTTTGTGAATAGTGTTACATATCTGGCATTTAGGATACATGGGATTCTGAGAGCTGACTTAATAACATTACCAAGATAGATAAACTATTTCTTCAGGTAAAATGCATTGTGAATTCCAGACTCTTAAGTTATCTATAAACTTTTGGAACTCTTTATGGCTATAAATCCAGTGTTGTTTTTAATACTTCCAAAGGAATTCAGCAAAAAGTTCCCTGAGTTCTTCTAACACTAAAAAGTTTAGTCATCTTTGGGAAATCTATACCTGGTAGTAGAAATGATGATACGTCTTGGGAAGAAAAGCATAAACCCCAGTTTAAGATATTGCTTCTATCCTGCCCCTCTTTAATTAGAATTTATTCTCCTTTCCTCTGTATGGTAATTCTTTGTAAATATAATTCTTGGCTGCTGGTATGTGTATGTGTGTGTGTGTGTATGTTTATGGGGTGAAGATGGGGAATTTGTTAAAAATATAGTATGAACAGGTAGGAATTTATAAATGTAAGTCTTTGAACATGTGGCATTCTTCACTATAGCCAGAGCAGCAAAAGGATCTGCTGTTAAAAGTTTTAAAAAGCAGCAGATTAATGTATTATATATTATAATGGAATATACCTTTAAACTGAGATCCCAATGATCAAAACTGTAGTCAGAGGAATGAAGTTTTGTACCAGGTAACTAGTTAGAAGGTACTTAGAGGAGACCTGCAGAAAACAACTTCTTCTGCAGGTCGGGGAAATAAACTTCGATAAGTGATATTGAATACATTTGCCAAAGTGATCAAGGTTCAATACACATATTCATTTATCTTCTTCATAATGATTAGCAGATTCAAAATATACTTAGATAAAAGGAATAAGCTCTAGTGTTCAATAGCACTATAGGGTGACTATAGTTAACAATAATTTGTATATTTGAAAATAAGTAAAAATGAAATTAGAATGTTTTTAACACAAAGCAATGATAAACTGCTTGAGGTGATGAATATCCTAATTTCCCTGGTTTGATCATTTCCCATTGCATGCTTATATCAAAACACATGTACCCCATAAATATATACAACCATTAGGTATCCAAACTTATTTAAAATAATAAATAAACATTTACTAACTACAGATGAACTCTGAGAACACCACACTGGATATGGGGAATGCTATGGTGAGTAAGATATAGATTCAAGTCTGAAGAAACTTAGAGTCCAGGGAAGAAGAATACAATGTGAGAGAGTGAGAGGTCAAAGCAGAGGAAACAATAGTGCAGAAAAGTTGTAAGTAATCCAACTTGTGGGGTTTGGGATGGGGTAAAAGAGTAAAGAGGTAGGTTCTAGAACACACCACTAAGGAGTGGTCTAAGCTGTTCGTACCACTCAACTTAAAAGCACACAAACAAAAGTGGTCCAATTTGCATTGCAATAATTCATGTCAAAGCCTAGTCAATAACTATCATTTTTCTATTTAGACATTCAAGGCAATGTCTCTCTTTCATAAATACTGGCAAACTTATATTTTAAAATCCCTGTGTCATCAGCTAGCTGTCATGTGAACCATAAGATATATTCAAGAAATAGAGGAAATATCCCATTTGAAAATGACAGATATGCTAACGTACCTCAAGAACACAAGCTAACACAATAACAATGGCACAGGTCTAACTAGGAGTTTCTGTTGACCTGCACTCTTTGCAGAGAGGCTAGTGACAACAGTTCTTAGCCATGGAAACACTGAATAGAGCTAAGGTGGTTTGATTCTACAATGACCTACTGCAAACAACATTTAGTCCTCTGGCAAGGCAAGTTAAGCAGAGTGGTTTCGTTCTCAGCAGGACAACACACAGCTCTCATAAGCTTCTGCGGGCACTTTTTTCATTAGCAACAAAAGGATCCAGCAGCTCCAGCTCATCTTCCCATAGTAATTTACCAGTTCTTTCCCTTGCTTTTTCATCCTTTGCTAGGAACACTCATATGCTCAATATGCTGCCCACAGTTTATTCACCACTCTGTTTGATGGGGTGTTGAGAGAAAACAAGACACGGGGAACATTTTTAACTTTTACTCCTTGAATTAAAACAAGCGCCAGTGCTCAGTTGTTGCATGACTTCTCTGCTACCAGAATTTGGCCCTATCACCGACCTTCCTTCTGTGGCTGGAACCGTCCTGGCCTTCTGCATCCTTTCATATTTTCCTCCCACACAAAGGGGCACACACTCTGCTTTATGACATTCCTATTTGAAACCTTGAGCATACTTCCAATATTTTTTCACTTAACAAATATTAAAAATATTAAAAATACTAAAAATATTAAAAATACTAAAGCCTGGGCATGGTAGGCATGGTGCTTGAGACATAACAGTGAACAAGATGAGATTCCTGCCATCCAGGGGCTTTCAGTCAAGTCTACAAAGGAAGCATAAAACAAGCAGTTACAAGATTCTTTGAAAAGGGCAATAAAAGTACAGAGAGGCTGTTATTACATGATTATTATATATTAAACAATATATCTGAGGTTGACTAACCATAATGAGGACTGGGGGGTTTTCTGGAAAAAAAGCATGACAAAGAAATTAAAACTAGAAAGGCAAAATGGAATTAACAGACAAGTAAATGGGAAGACAATGTTTCATGTGGAACTAGTATATATGGAAAAAAGAAAATGCCCTCTCCTGAGCAGCCAAACGATATTTGATTTGACTTGACCTGCAAGAAAGGAAAAGGAAATGATGAATGACTGCCATCAGTAAGGGCCAAATCAAGCTTGGGAGACTCTTCTATTCCTTGGAAATGGGAAGATTTTAAAAATTCTAAAATCAGAATTTTTTTTTCTAAAGATAGCTCTAATGGACCTATGGAACATGTGAAGCTCAATGGAACACAACAGAAGATGATGACAGTATTCCAGACCATATATGATTATGATGATGGGAATTATGAAGAGGAAGTTGAAGAGGGATGAAGAGCAGTGGGCAGGTTTCAGTGATAAGTAGCAGTCAAAATATGTTGCTTTGGGAACAGATTGAATCCTGAAGAGATAGCTTTTTTAGTGGAGATATCTTAAAAAAAAAAAAACTGGTGCAAAGAGATTAAAAGTGTGCCATTTACTGGGACCGAGAACACAAGGAAAAGCACAACACAAAACATTCCCATGGATTTTACAACGCTGTATTTTATGTGTTCGTATAAACGTGCTATGGCCTCAGATCCTCTTGGCCTCACCTGTCTCTTGTTTTAGCTGATCTCCACAATGACCATTTCTGTGTAGATTATGATCAAGACCTTACAGTCACAGTGTGGTAGCACCTTGACTGATGCCTGCACCACGCATAGTGCTCCCAGCTTGAGGCTTCTCTGTTGACATTGCATTAGGTTACTTTCCAGCACCCACGTGTGTCAGTCAAAAGTGCCAAAAAATTAGCAACCTGTGGGCAAAACTCTAAGCTAGTGGAGTTTCCTATGCCTTCTCCAATGGACAGTTTTAAGATGCTGTTTATAAGGCTTAAGGGGAAACGTTCCCATTGAGAAGCTCAATCTTTCTCACATAGCAATTGCTAACGTACAAATTCATTATTGCATTGACTTTCCTCTTTATAGGGATCACCCTACTTGTTCTTCACTTTTGCTCTGGGGCATTACATTTCCTAATAACAAAATAATATATGAGCCTCCCCCCCACTTTTGACTCTATTATCTGAGAAACCGAAATTATAAAAAATAGGCCCTTAGAATAGAATATTGAGATGCATTCTCCTTGTTCTAATGGACATAAAAGTGCTATTATTAGTGGGGATATTACCAAACCTGGCCTATGGTGGCATCATAATTACTAAAGTTTTTGCCTGTGGTTAATTGGGATACAATTCAGGTAAATTGTGAGGCATTAGGTTATGTGGCAGTTATAGTTCTAGAAGGTCATGGGGTAGGAATAATTATAAGAAATTTGAAGTGATTTCCCTTATTCTAACTGCAATGGAAATCTTGTACAAGGAAACTGGTAAACTACGGACATGTCTCTACAAATTTAGGCAAATTATGAAAGGACCTCTTTGCAGATTGAGCACATTTTAAAGAAATGCTTATCACCTGAAGTTGCTGACTATAATAAAAATCAGACCAAGGTTTTACTTTAATAGTGTCAGAACTGCAAAAGAGGCTAAACTTGGGACACCAGGGCCTGTGAGAATGAAGGAGTTTATCATGAGCTGAGAATGGTGAAATCTACAAAACCATGTGGTTAGGTGGGCAGAGTGGCAATCTATAATGCAATAAAACTATATATCTGGAATTAGTTCAGACAGGTCTAGAAGGCAAAAATTATATTACATAAATAGGTAAATCAGATACTTTGTTGACTATCTCTACTACACAGATGGCTCTTTTTTCAACTTATAACCAATAATGGTAAAAGGTGAAGATTCTTTTTAGCCACATGATAGAAGAAAGAACTTGAGTCTGATACACATGTAGGCTATATTTGGCTGAAAGTTGTTGCTGGCTAAAAATGGACAGCTGCTGAATCACAGTCCCATTTACGAATGGCCTTAAGGCACAGTGCTAATGGGAAATGCAGTAGGAAGTACATCCATTTGTGTACTTGATTTCGTGATATGTATATGGGTAGAAAAGACCTGGGGTAGAGTTATCTTATTGCTGGACAAATAGATCCATGGAAAGTTTATGCATTGACAGTGATGGGATAAAGCCCTCTAACTATGACCATATCTTGGAGAAAAACAACCATTCACTTTGTCACAGATGGATTTTTATCAAACATCTCATGCCCTAGAGGAGAAAAAGATTTGTCCTTACTGAAATGAACATTTTTTCCACCTATGTGTGATCCTTTCTTATCTACAGTGCTCATACCAGGAGCAATATTTAGAGACTGTCACCAACTAAAAGGAGACATTGCACTAACAAGATACAGACAAATGGAAATTAATTATATCATTTATCTATAATTACTGAGTCTTATTGTCTTGGCAGCATATTCACCTCAGTCAGCATCTGAGTTTGCCGTATGCTTATATCTCTGAAGTGGACAACCACTCCATTTAGCTCTTGGCATCTACGACTCTTTTACCTACTGTAATGTTATCTCCTTGGCTTGTACTTTCACTCTCTAGCACGTTTGACATTCTAATATTTCTTCATAAGAACTGAAGTCAGGTTTATTTTAGCCTTGCTTTCTTTTACACTACTTATATTACTCCGAGTTAATAAAAAAGGTATTTTTAAAATAATTTTATAAACATATTAAATATTCTGCTTCCCATTTGAAAATATATTTAGGTAGTTTCCTCATACTTAAAATGGAAGTTTTTTTACTGCATTGTCATAAGTAATATATATGATATGATATATAATATATGATATATGAAGCTCTTATGATAATATGATAATATATGATGCTCTTAGTAGAGTGCTTGGCACATATTAAGACTTTGTCAATATTTTTCTTATTATGTATATGCATATTATCCATATGGAATTTGATATGTGATATATATATAGCAGAATGGGTAAGTCAACAATAACCTTCAACTTCAATTCATCCACTGAAATAACTGAGATAGAGTAACCATCAGATAGACAGATTTATAGGTAGATAGTTGTGTGTTCCATAACTTTCTATGGAACTGTTATATACCTTAAATTTAGAACTTCTTAACTTGCTAAATATTTTTCAGCCACCCTATAGAAATGAATCATAATGCATCTGAACATGTGGTAAGATGTCAGCATCAGTATGACTCCTAATCAGATGAAATAACTTTTAGCTTTCCTGCCAAGAAGAGCCTTTACCTTTTCAAGAACACCACTTAATCATCTGAGTACAGGTTATAGATCACTTTTTCTTCCATGCAAGTAGTAGAGTTCCAAGTTGAAAAAGGAACTGCAGTATACATGTTTTATGGCTTAACATTATCATATACCAAAGGACATATTTTGCTCTTAACTCTTTCTAATTGATAGGTGCATGCAGAAAGGTATTAAATCTTTTAATATCCCAGAGTATTCTTAAATTTTTCATGCTTTCAAGGCTTTGCATATATTATTTCCTCTTCCTATAATATTTTTAACTATTTCTCTTAAGACTCAGTTCAAATGTCACTCTTCTGTTACCCAAATCCAAATTGAAAAGTAAAAATATTTTTTTAAAAAAGGTTTGTACAATATTTTCCTAACTCCAGTTTTTGACCTCTTTATTCCTTATTTCTAATACCATAAGATCTTTACAAAAATATCACCTTCTCAGAGAGCCATTGTTTGGATACTATGAGTATTAGCTTCTGTGGCTGCTGAAACAATTCTACAAGCTAAGGAGATTAAAGCAACATAATCTTATTCTCTTACAGTTTTGGAAACCAGAAGTCTGGAATACATTTTACTGTGTCAAATCTAGTTTTTGGCAGGGTCATACTCTTGCATAAAGCTTTATGGAAAACTCTAGGTTCCTTGCTCCTTTCACCTCCAGGTGGCTGCTGGCATCCCTTGGTTCGGAGTAGCATCACTCCAATCTTTATAGCAAACATTTTTAGAATTCCCATGACTCTATCTTCACATTGCCTTCTCTGTGTATGTCAAATATTCTACTACCTTGCTTTGTAAGGATACTTATTAATGCGTATAGGACTCATTTGGATAATCTAGATAATCTTTTCAAGACCAGTAACTTAATCACTTCTGAAAAGCCATTACAAGTAAGTTAACATTTAAAAGTTCTATGAATTAGGACCTAATATTTAAGGTACCATTACTTCATTTACTATGCCTTTTTAAAATTATATGACCTGGATTTCACTTGTGTTTGCTTCCCTCTTTTTCTTTTCTTTTTTTCCTTTTGCTTTATTATTCTACAAAGAAATCATAATTACCACAGATCATAACCATACTACCTATTTTAGTTGTTAATCTTTTTATTGTTGTTCACCCCATTAGAATGCAAGCTTCATGAAATCAGTCATTTTGTCCTTGTAAAAGCTATTATTAAAAAATACTCATCATTTAATAGCTCCTAAAAAAATATTGGTTGAAGAAGGAAGGGAGAAAGGGAGGGAGGAAGAATTTGTTATCATTTTCCTTCTTCATTTTAGGTTATAGAACATAAAATTAGACCCTATAAGTAAATGCTACAATAGTAAATTTTTTAGCAGTAGAATTTTTTTTTTTAATGTTATATAACTCTTTTCTGGGAATATTCTCAGGGGATTTGTTTTTCTAATAATGTCTGAATAAAACATATGTCCCTTTCAAGTCTGCTTGACAGTATTTGAATCTTTTATACAATGTTAAGACATTCGGTATTCCTAGTGTCGCATACTACTTTTCCCCCCATTTTAATCAAAATACTATCACTCTGACTTGAGAAGTAAGTGATATCATGCAGGTCCTGGTTTGCCAACTCCCCTTACAAAGTCAGTTTATTTTACTGTTTTATTAATATCCACTGCAAAGAGAGAGGGGAAAAAAAAGACAGAAATGGCAATGGGGGAGTATGTAAGAATTAACCTTTTAGTTAGCTATTTAATGGTCCCAAGCAAGTTAAATGTCAACCCTAGGACTAATGAGTAGATAAGAGGCAGAACAACCCACAGTCAAGTGTTGGAACCAAATCAGGGTAAGAAATGCAACCATTTAAGAGGGATGACTGGTGTCACATATCAGAGTAAAGCAGCAGAGCACCTGGGAGCAAAATATGCCAGCCTGAGCCGGAGGGTGATTAGTTTTTTATATAGGGTAGGGGCACCCAAGTAAGGATAACAAAACTTGAGCTGAAAAGGACATTCAGGTGGAAAAGAAGCCAGTATGGATATTAGGGACCTAGTAGGGTAAGATCTTCTTTGAAGTGATGATGCCTGATATAGATTGTTAGAACACCTTCAGAGAGAGGAGAGAATAAAAACCCAAGGATAAAAAGGGCTTCAAGAAACAAAGGGAACAGCACCCATATATTAAACATACCTATAGTAATGTTGCTTTGGTACAACTATTAATCAATTATTTCACATTCAAATTACAGAGATATAGAAATTCCAAGCTTACTGAGGAAACATAACACATCAGCAATGTTGCATAATAATAAGATCATAATTTTCTCTCCAGTTGATCATAAAACATGAATGGTTTTTCCTAGGTTTCCGCATTGACTATGTTTTACATGTGACCAAATCACCAGTGAGCTATTTAGTAAGAGGACACAAAAGTTTATGCCCCTGGGCCTTGATGTCCTTGTGAAACCCTGGGCAATAAAAACAAATTAATGCATAAGAAGACAATAGAAAGGAAAAAAAGAAAAGAAAAGTCCGGGTAGTATCTGTGGCAGTCATAAAGGTGAATTACTTAAACACTCAGATCTTCTATCACAAAATTGTGACTCAGTTATAAAAAGGGCAGGCAACTAACAAATGAAGCTGTAGTACTTTTACGATTTGCTTAGCTCTCAAGCTAAAGATATGTCCATCATGAGCAGGCCTAAATCAATATCTAACTTAGTAACATAATGAAACTGATAATAGAGGAAAGAGCTATTTATCAAAGAAGCTGTAATAATTAACCAACAAAATATAGTAATATTTTAAAACAAATAAGAAAAGTTTAAAATACATTATAAGAATACCTATTTAACATAAAAGGAAAGTAGTGATCTTTTAATGTGGGTGGAAAATACATAGAGGCATAGAAAACAAGAAGCAGAAAAAAAACCAGACATAAATACTAATTCAGCTGTAATTACATTTAATATAAACAGATTAAATACCCCACTCAAAAGCAAAGATTGTCAGAACGACATAAAGAAATACACTGCATAACAAAAAGAGGGCCAATTCTTTAGGAGAATGTAACAATTATAAACAAATATGCACTAAACAAAAGAACACCAATATACATAAGAAAAAATTAACCGTTTTCTATTTCTATCTTCAAATGATGATAGAAATAGAAAATTCAACAAAAATAGTAGAAGATTTCAATCCTATACATTTAATAATTGAAAGAAAAATTAAGCAAAAGATAAACAAGAATATAAAAAAATTTGAACAGCACTATAAACAAACTGAAACTAATAGACATCTATAAAACACACCACCCAACAACAGCAGATACACGTTTTTCCAAGCACACGAGGCACATTTTCAAAAACAAACAATGCATGAGGCCATACGACAAGATTCAGTAAATTTAAATAAACTAAAATAATGCAGAAAATCTCTGATCTCTGATCACAATGACTCTAAACTGGATATCAAATACAAAATAAAATTTGGAAATTCAAAAATATATGGAAATTAAGCAACACTTTTCCAAACAACAAATGTATCACAAAAGAAATCACAACAAATGTTAGAAAACAAAAACACTGCACGCCAAAACTAATGGAATGCAAAAACAGTGCTCAGAAGGCAATTTATAATGGTTGTAAATGTCTAGAACATATTTTTTTTTTAAAATCTCAAGTCAATGTAGAATCTTCTATCATATGTCAGAAATGCAAGGTTGGTTTAATATTCCCAAATCTATTAATGTAATATTATCTATTATTAGTATAAAGCCAAAAACAATATTACAATTTTCATAAATGCAAAAAAAAAAGCATTTGATGATATCCAGCACACTTTCATGATAAAAAAAAAACACTCAACAATCTAGACATGAAAAAAAATATTTTCAACCTGATAAAAGCTATCTGTTAGAAAATTCTCAACTAACATTATATTTAAGGATAAAAGACATGGATATTTTCCCCAAAGATCACAGGAAGACACTTCCATTGACCATTGACCATTGTACTGGAAGCAAGAAATAAAGAGCATTCAAAATGGAAATTAAAAAGTAAAACTATTTCTATTTGAACATGTCATGATCTTATATATAGAATACTTGAAAGAATTCACTATTAGGATTTCTCATTTAAAAAACTATTATAACTAATAAACAAGTTGATCCATGTGGCTGAATACACAAACATACAAAAAACAATTTTACTTATATTTATTAGCAATTAACAATGCAAACTGAAATTTATTTTTTTTATTTTAACAAAATTAAGAAGAAAAGAATTGCAAGACTTGTATGCTGAAATCCAAAGCATTGTTGAAAGATATTACAAACTATCCAAACAAATAAAATAGCATTCTATATTTATGGACTTGAAGACAACCATTGTCAAAATTCCCATTGCCTTTTTTGTTCAGAAATTGATGAGTTCCTACTAAATTTCTTTCTTTATTTATTTTTTGAAAGATGTGGGGTACAATTCAGGGTTAGGTACAGAAATATTCATTAAGCAAGTACCCTTGTTGATGAGGTGTGCTACCCCCTCCCCACCCCCCACCCCTGCTTGGCAGTTTCCCAAATACAAGGGACATAGAAAGACTAAAAAAAAAATCGGGGAAAAAAAAGCTGGAGGATTCACCTCCTGATTTTTAAACTTACTATGAGTTACAATCAAGACAGTGTGGAAATAGCATACGGATAACTTAGCTTATAAGTGCCTTGTCTTCCAAATATATAAGAAATGCTTATAGCTAACTAAGAGAAAAATGGCACAATTAAACAATGGGCAAATTCATGAAGAACAAAAGCATAGCTCTTGCGCAATGTGGATGCAGCTGGATACCATCATACTAAGTAAACTATCACAGAAACAAAGAACTGAATATTGCATGTTTTCATTCATAAAATGGGTCCTGATGACTGGTCACATGAGCACAAGGGTGGAATCGGCGGATGCTGGACACTGCTAGAGGAGAGAGAGAGATAGGAGGGAAGGAAGCCCATGGAAACACACTGGACACCTCATCCACTATTGGGGGAGAGAGGGCCAGCTAGAAGCCCAAACATTATCTGCATGCAACTTGCTTATGGGGTAAATCTTCACTTGTACCCCAGAACTCCAAAACTTTTTAAAAAAGAGAACATCATCTGAACAAATATTTCCCCAAAAAGAGAAATACAAATGATCAATAAACACATGAAAAGATGCTCAACATCATTTCTCAATACTGGAACGCAAATCCAAATCATAATTAAACTTACTAGGGTGGCTAAAATAAAGACAAACAATAGAATGACTTAATGAAGAAGTGGAAAATGTGAGCACCCTCACACACAGCTGGTGGAAACAAATGGTGTGGCCACTTTGGAAAACAGCAAGGCAGTTCCTCAAAACAATAAACATAGAGCTACTGATGACCCAACAACTTCATGCCCAGATATATACCCAAGAGAAATGAAAACATATGCCCACACAAAACATTGTACATGATTGTTTATAGGCATATTATTTATAAAAGTTCCAAAGTGGAAACAACATAAATATTCATCAACCAATGAATGCATGACAGAATTAATTATAAGCATATAATGGAGTGTCATTCTACAATAAAAAAGAATGAAATGCAGATATATGTTATGACATGGATGAATCTTGACAATATTATGCCAAATAAAATAATCTGACTCAGAAGATTGTATATTGTATGGTTCTATTTATATAAAATACCTAGACTTGACAAATCCATAAAGGTATAAAGCACATAGGTGCCTCCCTGGGACTGTTTGAAAGTAGATTTTGGTCACAGTTGCACAATACCCTGAAAACACTAATAACCACTTAACTGTACGTTTTAAAAGCGTACATTTTATGGTGAATAAAATATTTCTCAATAAAGCTGTACAAAGCAACAACTATGGAATTAACCAGCATGGATTAACAAGAGTTTGTGATACTCCTAGGACTATATTTTGAATGTGATTGATCGACAGGCGAAAGCATAAGCTTGAATACCAGGAAGTATATTTTTTATAGAAAAGCTGTATGTCAAATGTATAAAGAAGTAGATCCCTGTGACATAACACATGGAATGTGGTAGCCATAGAAGTATAATACCACAAACTTCCTTCAAGAAAGGACTTGCTGTTCTTTTGCAAGGAGTGCTGTCAGCTAACTGACTCCACCTGAACAGCTTCAGGATTCACTTCACTTTTAGAGCCCAACCAATGACTTGTTAGAGTGTAAGTACAGGGGTTTGTCTACTGACTGTCCACATGAGTCTCCTCTAATAGGCAGCCTTGACTTTGGACTCCTGGATGGATTAGGCAAGACTGTCCAATATGCATAATGACTTGAGGTTCTCCCTGTGCAATCCTGCTTATTTCTTCCTTTTCTTATAGCATATCAGTTTTGTTTCACATTTTGAAGTAATATAACTGCTTAATTCTGCTCCCCCTTTATTTTTCACAAGTGTTTCCCCAATAAACTGTTTGCATGACAATTTCACTGACACATCATACAATTTACCAAGTTTGGTTGAAATTATAGCTATAGTTGACATATTTCTTTTTGAAACCTGAAGTAAATAATAATATTTTATAGTAAGAGATTATTATAATAATCTCTTACTATAAAAGCAAATATACGCCAATAAACCTAATTTTAAAAGGTTTAAGATTCCATTATTTAGTGTAACTATTTCATATAACTATGGAAGTGATAGCATTAGACTCTTTCATTCTCAGTGCTGTAGTGGTTATTCTGTTGATAACTCAAAGATAAAAGAATTTGCCATAATTAAATTGGGGTTGAGATGAATACTCAAGATTTCTGGCACTAACCTTGAAGAAATTGAGTTCAACTGTAGAAACAAGAAAAAATCATCTATATTTTATTTTAAAATAACAACAGCAAAAGAAACATATTAAAGCTATCCTGTAAGATTTTAAAAAGAAAAATCAGAATTTTACTTGAACCTGCTATAAATAAAAATAGCTTTTCCCTATCAAGTCTTTTATATATGAGATTTTATATTTAAATTTCACATCAAAATGTAAATGGTTATTTTCCTGATAAAGAGACTGCACAAGTATCATATTAAGGCAAAATAAAATTTTAAAAAATAATAACTTGAGTACTCATATTAGAAAAGTCAGTTTGGGTGCATCACATTAAAAAATCCAGCCACAATCTTTCATTCTCTTGATTAAAAGTCAGCCAATCTAGTTCTTTACCACATTGACAGCACAGTCTACAGGACATTGGCAAAGGTGCTGTGAACACAAACTGTTTCTTGAATCAGAGATAATGAGCAGGCTTGTGTGCCAATTCTTAGACAATGATTTTGGTTTTCTGGCATTTCTGGAAGAAATGTTCTTCTTTTGCCATTTTTCCAGCTCTTGTTTCTCTGCAGCATTCACAGAATACAGATTTTGACCATCTGGGGTTCACAGACAGAACAGTATGCGGCATGGCATGCCTATTGAAACAGATTTATCTTCTAGTTTAGGAATGGTATCAATAAAAATATGTAACATAAGTTGTTATGGGTTGACCTGGGTCCCCCCAAAAAATATTTGATGGAATTCTAATCACCAGTACTTAAGAATGTGACCCTATTTGGAGATAAGTTATTTTTAGAAGTAATCAAGTTAAAATTGAGTCATTAGTGTAGACCCTAATGTAATATGACTGGTGGTGCCCTTTGGAAAAGGGGAAATTTGGACATAGAGACAGACACAAAAGCTTTCCATTGTTTATGTCATCCAGTTTGTGATACTTTGTTACTGCAGCCTCAAAAAACTAATGCACATGCTATGTTTAATTCACTGTAGACCCATCTGGATAATCCAGGATGATTTATCAGTCTCAAGATCTGTAACAGTTCTGCAAAGTTCCATTTGCTATGAATGATAATATATTTACATGTTCCTAGAATTAGAGTCTTTTTTCTGCCTACTGAAGTAGGTTATGGTATTTGGATAATAAATAATACTTTGTAGAATAAAGTTTAATTCTGAAATTTTGATATCAATGTACACATACTCAGGAAAGTAAAAAAAAGATGTACAAATTTAGGCATGAATACACTTACTTTAGGTTTCCACTTAATAAAAATTTAATATTACAACAAGTAAATTTTATTTTACACAAAAAATTATACCATCAATTGGAGAAACTGAGGCTTAATGAAACAAACTAAATGTCCACCAAACTTAATGTTTAAAAAAAGAATAAACATTGATATAAACTATTTAGACATAGCTGGAAGCTCTTTTTTCTATTTCTCTTTTCGATGATAATCACAAGGACAGTCAAATTGATCAATTAAAGTCTCTATAATAAAAATAATCTATTTGCACTTATGTGACTTTAAAAAGGAAATTAACATTTTCAATAAAAATAACCTTAAAAATTATAATGTAGAAATCAAAGCAAAGATATGACTTATTGGAAATATAACTATAACTGAAGTTAAAAGCTTACTCTACACATTTCAGAAAATGCTTTCTTGTCCATTAATATTATAAAAGTATAAATTTAAGACAGATTGTCAACTTCTCAAGATACCTACTATGTAATAATCATGCTATAAACTTTGGTTTATTGTAGTTCTCCATGTCAAAAATATAAATTGAATTACAAACAAATATCAGTTTTTCTACAGAAAGTGATTGGTATTGAGGTGGTAATATAAGACTATTTATTATATTTATTAAATCAACCTTAGAAAGCATAGCTCTGACTAAATCAGGGCTCTGAATACCATCATTCTTTCTTTTGTGTTCCAAATAATTTTTGAAAGCACATACTATTTCCAGGGCATATTTTGGAAAGTACAGAGTTCTTTTCCACCAAGAAATATTTCACTACAATTTTAATTAAGGTAAAATAAATCCAAAATCTATCCATATTGTTGAGAGAATCACCATGACAAATTTTAAATTTTATTTTTATGGTTATGAAATGTGCAATATATTAGTGTTGTCTTAATTGACTAATTATTACCAATTTGTTTAGTTTATTTTATTCAGACTCTATAGGAGAGGCAAACTGCAACACAATAATAACAGGGGACTTGGAGCATCCTGCTTTCAACATTGGGAAGACCATCTAGAAAAAAAATCAACAAAAAAGTTGTACTTAACTGTATCATAGACCAAATGGGCCTCACTTACATTTACAGAATATTCCATCCAACAGCTTCAGAATGCATTCTCTCAACTGCACATGGAACATTCTCCAGAATAGGTAACACATTAGGACACAAAGCAAACCTTAACAATTTTTTAAAAAACAGAACTCATATCAAGTATCTTTTCTGACCACACACTAGTATAAAACTAGAAAGCAACAAGAAAAAATATGAAAACCTTATCAGCACATGGAAATTAAACAACATAACCCTTAAAAAAATAGGTCAAAGAATAAATTAAAAAGGGAAATTAAACATTTTCTAGAGACAAAAGAGTGAATATGCATAATACAAAAACTTATGGGACACAACAAATGCAGGTTTAAGAGGAATTTTACAGTAGTAAATGCTCACATCAAAAAAGAAGAAAGGCTTGTAATAAACAACCTACTGATACACACCAAGGAAATAAAAAGAAGGACACTCTAAATCCAAAATTAGTAAAAAGAAGGAAATAATAAATCATGGAGTGGAAATAAATGAAATATAAACCAAAAAAATTAAGAACTCAACAAAAGAAAGAGTTGGTTTTTGAAAAGATAAGCAAAATCAAAAACCTATAGCTAGATGGAAATTAAAAGAGAGAAGGCTCCAAGAAATCAAATCAGAAATGAAAAATAAACATTACAACTTATAAGACAAAAATGCAAAAATTATAAAGCACTATTATAAACACTAAACACCAGCACATTTGATAACATAGAAAAAATAGATAAATTTCTGGACACAAATGTTACCAAGGTTAAATTACAAAGAAATAGAAAATAGGAACAAACTATGCTTAATCTGAACAAGTAAGAAAATAGCATTAGTAATAAAAAGTCTTCTATCAAAGAAAACCCCAGGATCTGATATCTTCACCTTTGAACTCTACGAAATATTTGGTATCAGTTCTCTTAAAACTATTCCAGAAAACTGACAATAGGAATTATTTTCAAACTAATTTTGCAAGGCCAGAATTACCCTAATTTCAAAACCAAACAAGGAAAAAAAGAAAAACTACAGGCCAATATTTCTGACTAACAGAGATACAAAATTTCTCAAAAAAGGTTAGCAAACTGAATCAATAGCAATTCAAGAGATCTTTCACTGTGATCAAGTGAGAATCATCCCAGGGATGCAAGGATGGTTCAGCATATACCAGTCAAAAGGCATGATACATGACATTAATAGAAAGACAAAAATCATATGATAATTTTAATAGATGCAAAAATGTATTTGATAAAATTCAATATCCCTTCATGACAAAACCTTTAAACAAATTAAATATAGAAGGTATGCAATTCATCACAATAAATGCTATGTGGTAATCTGAAAGCTAATATACTGAGTGAGGAGAAGCTGAAAGATTTTTTTTTTCTTTTTCTTTTTTTTTTTTTTTTGAGTTGGAGTCTCACTCTGTCATCCAGACTGGAGTGCAGTGGCCGCTCCCGGCCACTGCAGCCCCGACCTGCTGGGCTCCAGCGAAACTTCCACCTCAGCCTTCCAAGTAGCCGGAATTACAGGCATGCACTACCACGCCCAGCTGATTTTTTGATTTATTGTAGAGATGAGGTCTTGCTGCCCAGGCGGGTCTCGAACCCACAGGCTCAGGCAATCCACTCACCTCAGCCTCCCAAAAGCGTGGGATTACAGGCTGAGCCACCGAGCCTGGCTAAGATTTTTCTTTAAGATCACAAACAAGACAATGCTGGCTTTCACCACTTTTATTTAACTTAGTACTGGAAGTTCTGGCCAGAGCAATTAAGCCAGGCATTCAAATAAGAAAGTAGGAAGCTAAACTGTCCCCGTCTGCAGATGACACAATCTTATTTATAGAGAACTCTAATGACTCCACCAAAAATACCGTTAGAACTAATATATCCAATAAGATTGTAGGATATAAATTCACATACATAAAATCAGTAGCATTTCTATATGCTGATAGTAAACTAAAACAATTTCATTTACAATAGCTACAAAAAAATGATGCTTAGAATTAGCCAAGGAGATGAAATATCTCTATACTAAAAACTTTAATGAAAGAAATTAAAGAGGACACAAATTGATTAAAATATATCCCTTATTCATAAATCCCTGTCAAAATACCAATGACATTCATTAAAAAATATTTTTTAAAATTCTAAAGTTTATATTGAACTGCAAAAGACCCTGACTATTCAAAGTAATCTTGAACAAAGCAATCCTAATGCCTGTAAGCATTACACTACCTTACTTCCAAATATGCTACTAAGTTATGGTAACCCAAACATCATGGTACTGGCATAAAAAACACACATGGACCAATGGAAAAGAATAAAGATCCCAGAAAAAATCCATATATTTACAGCCAACTGTTATTAACCAAGATGTCATGGACACACTTTGGGGAAAAGACAGTCTCTTCAATAAATAGTGCTTGAAAAATTGGAAATCCACATGAAGAAAAATAAGATTAGACCCTTACCTCTTACCATATACAAAATTCAACTAAAAATGCATTAAAGACTTAAATGTAAAACTCAAAATTATAAAACTACTAGTAGAAAATACAAGGGAAGTGCTTTATGAAATTGAGCTGGGCAAGGATTTTTTAAGTAAGACCTCAAAAGCACAAGCATCAAAAGCAAAAATAGACAAATGGGATTACATCAAACTAAAAAGCTTTTGCAAAGTCAAGAAAACTATTAATAGAGCAAATAAACAACCAGTAGCATAAGAGAAAATATTTGTAAATTATACATCTGACAAAAGATCAATACCCAGAATATATAAGGACTTTTTAAAAAGATAATAAAAAACCAAATGACCATATTTAAAAAAAAAAAAAAAGTAGGCAAACAACCTTGACAAACATTTCTCAAAAGAAGACATATGAATGTCTAACAAGAAAATGAAGAAATGTTAGCATCGTTAAATATCAGAGAAATATACATCAAAACCACAATGAGATACTACCTCATTCCATTTTAAATGACAATTATCAAAAAGACTAAAGAAAACAAGTGTTGGTGAAGATGTGAAGAGAATGGAACACTTACACACTGATGGTAGGATTGTAAACTAGTACAGCCATTATGAACAACATATAGAGTTTCTTCAAAACAAATTAAAAATATAACTACCATATGATTCAGCAATCCCACTATTGAGTATATATACCCCACAAAATGAAATCAATATGTACTTCCATGTTAATTACAGCACTATTTACAATAGTCACAATATCAAATCAACCACATTGTTCAACAATAAATAAAAGCATAAGGAAAATTTAATATATCTAATGGATCATTATTCAGTTAAAAAAAAAAAAAAAAAAGAATAGGCTGGGCACAGTGGCTCAAGCCTGTAATCCCAGCACTTTGGGAGGCCAAGACGAGAGGATTGCCTGAGTCCAGAGGTTCGAGCCCAGTCTGAGCATCTTGGTGAGACCTTGCCTCTACAATAAATAAAATAATTAGCTGGACATGGTGATGTACGACTGTAGTTTCAACTGCTTGGAAGGCTGAGGCAGAAGAATCCCCTGAACCTAGCAGGTCGAGGCTGTGGTGGCTGTGAGCATGCCACTGGACTTGACCTAGGCGACACAGTGAGATTTCAACTAATAAAAAAGAATAAAATCTTGTCAGTTTTACAATAAGGATGAGCCTAGAGAACATCTTGCTAAGTGAAATAAGCCCAACAAAAAGACAAATACCACATGATCTATCTCATATATGGAATCTTAAAAAAAAGAAAAATATATCATAAAAACAGATAGTAGAATGGTAGTTAGAGACTGGAGAGAAAAGGAGAGATAGGAGAGGGGGAAAGATTGGTCAGTAACAGTACAAAGCTACAATGAGATAAAAGGAATACATTCTGGTAATCTATTGCATAGTAGGGTGACTATGGTTAACAGCAAAATATTTTTTTAAATTACAAAACATCTAGAAGAGGGGCTTTTGAAAGTTCTCACCACAAAAATATGACAATGCATAAGGGAGTGAATGCACTAACTACCTTGAACAGATCATTATACAACATAGTTATTTATCAGAATATTAAATTGTGTCCCAAAATAGGTAAAATTGCAATGTCAATTAAAGAAATATATAAACTTTTAAAAGAAAAATAATGGCAAATGTCTATGTTTTAATCAACTGATAATTAGTAACATTTTTTTACATTTACTCTATCCAGAAAGAAATAAAATAACACAGACAACAACTATTATTGAAATAAATACATATAATTATATATACATACATAGTTACAGAGAAGTATGAAATGATAATCAACAAAAGATCTTTAAGCATAACATTAAGACTAAGCTTTGTGAGAAAAACAAATGGGAAATACTAATTAAAGGAGAAAAAAGAAAGTATTAACACCTCCCAATTTTACCTGAGATATTTTCCATGTTTCTTAAAGAATAGAGTAGTAATCAAACCCTATATCATTTAAATGCTATTGACTAGATTTGAAAAATGATGTAAATGTTTTATTTGAAAATTTCAATATTTATGAAATTACAAAAAAATGCATCATTGGAAATTAAACATGATTTTAAAACATGTATGACAATTTCAAAATACTCAAGAAGGTTACATAGCTTTTCAAGCTTCACAGTTTTTGAAGACTATTACTGGTTATTAATAGTTTTTGAAGACTATTACTCTAAACTATATTTCAGACTCAAATCCAGGTAATCATTAACAGACACTCCCTGCCTTCCTTCATGGTCAGTTTTCCTTTTGGAGTCCTCTATATCCAATTCTGCAACTGCAAATCAATTGAAATTATGTCTCCATAAACCCTGCAGAAAACATCACAATCTATTAGGCACAATTTTAATTTTTATGGGTTTTTTTTTAACAGTGCTTACTACCTATATATAAATATATATATTTTATTTTTAGGAAGTTTTTAAATATAAAAACCTTATTTTTAATCGAATAAAATTAATTCTACTTTGCAATAAGAATTTATTTCACCTTATATAAGTCAAAACTACATTATGGGATCTGAGTGATGTTTTTTCCATATTTTGAAAAAATTTTCTATTTTATCAATTTACTTGTTATTTAAGCTGCTAACTATACTACTAATAGCTACTTTTGCTATTTAGTTATTATTTATAAGTTATTATTATTTTTGAGTTGGAGTTTCACTCTGTTGCCCAGGCTGGAGTGCAGTGGCACGCTCAAGGACACCCCAGCACCAACCTGCTGAGCTCAGGAGATCCTTCTGCCTCAGCCTTCCAAGGTGTGCACTACCATGACCAGCTAATTTTTTTGTATTTATTTATAGTAGAGACAAGGTCTCACCAAGTTGTCCAGTCTGGTGTCAAAACCGCAGGTTTAGGCAATCCTCTCGCCTCAGCTTCCCAAAGTGTTGGAATTACAGGCTTGAGCCATCGTGTCCGGCCATAAATTATTTTTAACTGGGCTAAAAAATAAGAAAACATAAGAATGATGAATTCCCTTGGAAGAATAAAATAGCAGTGAAAAAAATTGGTATTAATGCAAGATCGTTCAGTATCCTTATTACATAGGTAAAAGAAACTAAAAGACTAGAAACGTCATACTGGGGTCTGCTTTCCAGTTTTTATTGAACAGAGTTTAAATTTACAATTTATTATATTCTGTTCTTAAAGGCAAAGATTTCACTATAATAAAGATGAGTATAAAAAGATAGCACTGAGTCTAAACTCAAAAACTGGGAAATTTATCACACAAGTAAACTTTCAGGAAATATGCCTTTAAATGATCATATTCTTAATACATTTTGTAAAACTAAAAAAAATTGATGTGTGAATTATACATTTCTAAGGTCAAAAGCAATTATGTCCTTCTCATCCACACAATCATTCCATAGAAAGACATTGTAGTAGTGTTTTGTGAAAAAAATCTGAACCATCCCCAAAGGGAACAGTGTTATTTCATTCCTAATGATGCCTGTGTGCCAGCATGTACTTGATACAGTATTTAAGTGGACAAATGGTGAAGGCAGGTAAGTATACAAAATAGCAGAAAAATTAATGTAGAAATAAAATAATTAATTGGTCAAATCATTCTAAGTGATGCTTATGCATCTATAAATTAATATGTTTTTCAATTATGGAGTAAAGAAATTGCCATGTTCTTTGTCACAAAATTAGAATCTGTCAAAAGCTTTTAAAATATATGTCAACTGTTATGTTTTGATGATGCAAGTATAAGAATAGAGAGAAGTAATGATACTTATTATAAATGTACTTGAAATTGGGAATCAATATTTATGAGATGCATTCCAGAGTCATGAATGCATCAGAATATGAGTCATTACACTTCATTTTGGGTATATGTCACTTCAAAAATAGGGAAACAAGAGCAACAATATTTGTGTTTGCTCTTTTAAAATTCTGATTAGGCATCTTAATAAAGTTAACTTTTAGTATCTCTTAATTTTGTTTCTAGAAATAATTTATAAAATGATTCTTCCTACATAGACAATTATTTATAGACAAATTTTGCACTGATCCCCCCACAAGGTGCAACTATGAATTCTGGAAATAATACAAGAGTCAATCAAAGGAGGTCTCAAAAGTTATAACAAAAAAATGGTGTGTTCTTTGGAAACTCAGGACTAGAGAAATTATATTGTGTTAGAATATCTTATTTTCCCTCACACAACAGAAGCTAACCTGGACACAAAGTAGTCTTGGAGCATTTACTTTTGAACTTCTCTGGTCCACTACTTTTTGTGTTTTTTTTATTGTACTATGAGAGAATGCATGCCAAAATTAATAATAAGAATTCTCAAATTCTATTTCTGTCCCAGAGTGATGTGTCTCTTTGACCTTGGCATAATTCATTTTAATTCTGTAAGACTCAACTTGCATTTCCTTTTTCAAAACAAATGCTGATAAAAGCAATGTATGCTTACTCTAAAAATGTTTGAAGTTATATAATGGTATAAAAAGAAAATATAAATCATCCATTCAGAGAAAACCACTACTAGCCACCTGATATATTCCTTCTGTTTTCTCTTCACAAATGTGCCTGTTTTCCCCCTTTTTTCACACTTCAACTTCTGAGCATTTTCACATCCCTGAACTATTTTAAAGTATTCATTTTTTATAGGAATAAATATGCCAATACATATCCTGTATACCCTTTCTTGTATTTTATATGTTCAGATGGCTTCCAAATTTTTTACTATTCTATATAATAGTCAGATGAAAATCGTTATACATAAATCTTTGAGTTTATGCCTTCATACCTAGGCTATTTTCGATAAAAAGAGGATTAAGGGTCATAAAGTATGACCTTTCTGACAAGCTTTTGATAGGACTTCCCAAATTGCTCAAGCCTCAGTCACTTTATTGGTAAAATGAGAAGCTTACATTAGATTATTTCAAAGGTGTTGCTTTCTGCTGTAAAATTGTATGACTCTATGACTTTTAGCCAGATAACTATGGACTTTACATTAAGAAGTCCACAATTCATTTATAATATAATGTCCTCTGACACTTAATAATACTAAGAAAAATATTGCATTCCTGTTTATCTTTATATTTTTATACAGTGAACTTAAAACTTGATTGGTTACTTTCTCAAAAACTGACTTTTAGGCAAGGATTCAGGTGTTAATGGTTTATTAGGGAAATAATTTCATGAAAAATTAGAAAAAATATGAGAGAAGCAAGATAGGAAATGGGAAAAAATCAAGAAAAGGTGTAATTGTTGACATCACTCTGCCCTAATAATATCTGCTGGAATACTCAGCAAACTGCTGTGTGAATTGGTTTACCTTTCTCCTCAACTTCAGGTTTGTCCTGGCTCCAGGCACACTAGATCTTTCCCTTTCTTAAATATATTAAATTGCTGACTACCACTACAGTAACCCTCAGAGTATTCTCCTTGGGAAGCTATGCACTAGTCCACACATCAAGGCTTTTTTTTTTTTTTTCTGGAATGGCTATCAGAACTGTTGTCACAGGAATATCAGAATTTGAACTCAAGGAATGAACAAACATTACATTTCTTGTTAAACTTGGCAAGAGTGGAAGTGAAATCAGGGACATGTTAGTTCGAGTTTATGGGGATAATGTCATGAAGAAAATGGCAATGTACAAATGAATTAAACGTTTTTCTGAGGGGAGAGAAAGCACCACTGATAAAGAGAGATTAGGATGGCCAGTAACAAGCAGAACTGATGAAAGCATTGCAAAAATTTGTTAAATTGTGTGTCAAAATTATTGGCTGACTGTAAGAAGCATAGCAGACCGCATAAACATTGATAGAGAAACAGGAAAATCTTAACTGAAAATCTTGGCATGAGAAAGGTGTGTGCAAAAATGGTCCCAAAGGAGCTCTTGCATCACAACAATGCACCAGATCACTTAGCACTGTCTGTGAGGTAGAAAGCACTGTCTGTGAGGTAAACAACTATATTGAAACACCCTCCCTACTCACCTGATCTGGCACCAATGACCTTTTTTTACGCAAAGATAAAGAAAATATTGAAAGAAAGACATTTTAATGACATCAAGGGTAATATATTTATTTATTTATACTTTACTGTAAAGTAGAGATTTGTTGGTTTTTATTGATTTAGGTATTTATTATTTTTGTTTGTTTGTTTGTCTGCTTGTTTTGAGTTGGAGTCTTGCTCTGTTGCCCAGGCTGGAGTGCAGTGGCATGGTCACAGCCACTGCAGCCACAACCTGCTAGGTTCAGGCAATCTTTCCACCTCTGCCCTTCAAGTAGCTGGAACTGCAGGCATGTGCCACCATGCCCAGCTAATTTAAAAAAATTTTTTTTTGTAGAGACGAGGTCTCATTGTGTTGCCCAGGTTGGTCTGGAACCACTGAGCTCAGATAATCCTCTCACCTCCACCTCCCAAAGTGTTGGGATTACAGATGAGAACCACAGCACCCAGCTATATTTATTCATTGTAATGTATACTAGTATGATCTTATTGATTTTTATTTTATTCAATGATTTATAACTTTTTACTAAATTGTTTTATTTTAATAGTCAAATTATCCCAAATTTGATCAGTGAGACTCTCTTCAAAATTTTCTTTGATGTAATTTTTTGTAATTCCTTAGATTATGGTTTTCTCCCTCTCTACTTCTGCAATAGCTATTTCACCAAGAATATTGGTTCTTACTGGTAAAGAATAGTATTTAGAAAACAGGATCTAGGTATTAGGTGTGCTCATTGCTCAGAAGTGTGATAGCTTCTAAATTCTCTTAGCTAACACAGTAAGAAAACATACCTCCTACATATATATCAACACATGCATATGTGAGGACTTCAAAAAGTTCATGGGAAAATTGAGTTAAGATAAAAATATATATTATATATTATTTGTTAACATAAGCCCCATCAGATTCAAGACACTTTTATAAGTGATGATACCAGCCACTTAATCCAATCCTAAAGAACTGAGGGTCCTGGGAATTTAACCACATCAAAGCAGTCCTTTTTACATTATTAACTGAAAAAAATTGGTTGTCCTTTAAAGATTTTTTTAATATAAGAAACAAACAGAAGTCAGAAAGAGCCAAGTCAGGACTATAAGGTGTATGTCTGGCAATGTCCCATTGAAACTCTCACAAAAATAACTTTTATTTGGAGAGAGAAATGAGAAGGAACATTGTCACTTTGGAGAAGAATTCTCTGGTAAGGTTTTCTGGGGTATGTTTCTGTTAAAGTGCTGGTTAACTTTCTCAAAACACTCTCATAATAAACACATATTATCCTTTTTTGACCTTCCAGGATATCAACAAGCAAAATTTCTTAAGGATTCCAAAAGGCTAAGAATGGTGGCTCATGTCTATCATCCTAGCACTTTGGGAGTTTGTGGTGGGAGAACTACCTAAGCCCCAAAATTTGAGACCAGCCTGGGCAACATAGTGAGATCTTGTCTCTATAAAAAAATACAAAAATTGGCCGAGTGTGGTGGTTAATCAGGAGGTTGAGGCAGGAGGATAGCTTGACCCAGGAATCTGAGGCTGTGATGAAATCCTGATTATACCATGGCACTCTATCCTGGGCAACTGGTGTGATCCTAACTGAAGAAAAAAAAAAAGCATCTCAAAAAACTTGCCATGACCTTTGTTCTTGTCTGCTCCATTTTTGCTTTGGCTGGATAACTTGCAACTCTTTGTAGCTATTGTTCTAAATGCGCTTTGTCTTCAGAATTATACTGGTAAGGCCATGTTTTATCTCTTGCTACAGTTCTTCAAATAAATTCTTCAGAATCTTGATCCCATTTGTTTAAAATTTCCATTGAAAGCTCCAGGCTTGTATGCACTTGATCTGCGCTCAAGGTTTTGGCACCCCTCAGGTAAAAATTTTAATGAAAATTAAATGTTTTATTCAGGATTTTATAAACCAAATCAATTAAGATGTCCGTGGTGGTGGCTGTTTGTGCCATTGATCATTGATCCCCTTCAATTAGGGTACAAAGAAAATGAATTGTTCACTCACAAACTAATGTAAATGATCTGCCACTGTGAGCGTCACATTCAGCATCTCTTATCCCTTTTAAAAATGAATATACTGCCGGGCTCGGTGGCTCAGCCTGTAATCCCGCGCCTTTGGGAGGATGAGGTGAGTGGATTGCGTGAGCCCACGGGTTCGAGACCCGCCTGGGCAGCAAGACCTCATCTCTACAATAAATCAAAAAATCAGCCGGGCGTGGTAGCGCATGCCTGTAACTCCGGCTACTCGGAAGGCTGAGGCGGAAGGATCGCCGGAGGCCAGCAGGTCGAGGCTGCGGTGGCCGGGAGCGGCCACTGCACTCCAGTCTGGGCGAAAGGGTGAGACTCTAACTCAAAAAAATAAAATAAAATAAAAATGAATATACTGCTGATTTATTTGGGAACTTTATTTCCACAAACTTCCTAAAGCAACAATGATTTTACAACTTTTACACCTAAGCTTCACCATTGGTGTTTCTTTCAATTTTAGTAGAATTCATGTTACTCATTATAATAGGGACTCTTCAAACCGCTGTCTTATCCTTCTTAGGACCTCAAACTAGATTCTACTCAGGCATGTTATAAAGAGTTAACACAAATTTATTTTAATACCAAAAGATTGTGAAATCCATGCATAGATTTTGCATAACACAAATTTCCATAAACTTTTTGAATACCCACATATATACATGTGTGTGTATTTATATACATAAATCTATATGAATAAATAAATCTCTATATTCACATAAATCTACACATATATTATATATATAGAGAGAGTTATTGCTAAATTGATCTAAAACCATAAATTCACACAAATACTCCCAATTCAAATTTAACTACCCCAGGTTTATTTTTACCTTCTCTTATTTCCCCACAAATGTGTAATTTCTTTCTTTTACAATGAGAAACATGGCTCCTTTTATTCTCAATTGTTTTACTCATTTACTCAATTCCCTGCTATATAACCATTCTCCTAACCATGAAGGTCTGTACCAAACAAATCTACTCCAACCAAGAAAAAAAGGTTGAGAGAAAGTGAGAGAAAAATATTTCTCTCTACCAGAATGTTCCCAGTATCAAGTTCATAGTAGGTGCTCAGTTATATTTATTGACTCAGTAATAAATTCATTTGCTTATGTTACAGAAATCCAATCCAGCAGTATGCTATAATAATTCAATCTGAAACAACTATATGTTAATAATAATTTCATACACTAACACTGTTTTCTAGTTGTTCACAGGCATTTAATAGATATTTATTAAATAGTTAACATAATTAGGTTATGATCTATGTATTTTAGCATAAAGGATGTTCTATTTGATACATCCTTCCTCTTAGAATCAATAGTTTACTATTGAAATTAATTTCAATAATTTTATTGAAAGCAATGTATTTTTTTAAATATTTAATAAATTTCTGGAATGCTCTGGCAATTATAAAAAATACATATTGCAAAATAGATAAAAGGGTACTTATAAAATAAACTAGAAAAAATTAATTTGTAATTAATCAAAGTAAAGAGTTGCTACCATATACTATACATTTCTTCTATAACAGGCGCTAACATGGGCATTTCATTTATACCTGCCCTGTACAGAATATTAGTAGCATTATTTAAAGATAAATTTTTAAAAATTCAGATAGAATCCTAATAACTTTAAAAAATTCAGATAGAGGTCTAATAACTTTAAAAAATTCAGATAGAGGCCTAATAACTTGTACAAGCTTATCCAGCAACTGAGAGGTTGAAGCAGAATTCAAACTCAGGCAAGTCTTTCTAAATCCTGGGTCCTTAACATCCTCTTAGGAATAATAAGGACTTCAGGGCCAAGTCAGACTGTGATAGGTAAGATCTTGTCTACACCTCTCTTTCAGGTTCAAATCCTACTATATTTTAAAGACTCTTCCTTCTTTAAGGCAAGTTCTGGAAAATAAACCTGGCCACAAACATGGTAGGGAAAAACATAATTCAGGTTAAAAATGTAAACATAGATTCGAGGTTAATTGGAGAGCCAGAAATAAAGGAGAGCACTCAGATAAAAAAAAGAGTCATGTGTTTGGAACTTAATTAGAAGTACAAGGAGCTAAATGTTCTTGGTCCAGTCCTATTCACTCTCATTTAAACCTGGCACCTTATCAATTACACCTCAGTAAAGCTGGGGGAAAAAAACTGACAATTCATAAAGAGAATTATTATAAAAATCAGAATGGCATGACTTTCATATATTTATTTCTGCAATGAAGGAAAAAAGAGTAAAAGAAAAGGCAGATGCAAGAAGGAGAAAGAAATAAATTAACAGAAGTGTTTATAGTAACTATGACCCATCAGCATTTAACTTTTTTATGTTCAAATGGAATAAGCCCTTTCCTGCTTCAAGGCTTTTGCATGTGCTGTTCACTTATTCTAGGTCAGTTCCTCTGCTCCTGCATGATCAGCTCTTTTCCATCATCTGGGGCCCAGAAAAACCATTTCCACAGCTGGGTCTTCTCTGCAAAACCTACAAAAATATACTTTCCAATGTAACTCCTAGTCCCTGTTACTTTATAAATAACAGTGTGCCATAAAACACTGCGTTAG
This sequence comes from Carlito syrichta, assembly GCF_000164805.1. Taxonomy (NCBI): domain Eukaryota; kingdom Metazoa; phylum Chordata; class Mammalia; order Primates; family Tarsiidae; genus Carlito; species Carlito syrichta. The sequence continues at coordinate 1,303,287 of NW_007248075.1, forward strand.
TTTATTTATACTGATTGCATATCCTGTAATGCTGTTGGACTTTTTGGTTTGGTTTGGCTTTGGTTTGCTTACTTGATGATTACCTAGCTCCATAGTCTTTGTCATACATTTTAGTAACAATGTATTTAGTTCCTCAGCATTTAGCATGGTGTTTAAATGCGAGATTAGATAGATAGATAGATACATACATACATACATACATACATACATAGATGCTGGATGGATAGATGATAGACAGATGATAGATAATAGACTCAGTAGTTAATTCTTGAGTGAATATAAATTCCTTAAGCTTGTAAAGTTTCAAAAAGTAGAAATATTAAGTTAACATTACTGGTTATGTTATTTATATAAATACAGATGTATTCCTTTAGGGATAAGGATTGGATATTATTTTTGACATAATAACATCAATGGAAAGCATTCAGTGAAAATGTAAAAATCAGCTTCTGAATTAATGCCATATACTATTGCATCTAAAATAATATTTTTCTTTTTTAGCATATTTGTCATTTTTAATATTTTAGCTGAACACGATATAAGAAAATCACAGACTTAAAGAACATAAATCCATCTTAGGTCATGCTCTGTGTAATTTCCTGGTTATAAAGGCTGTGACTTCAATTGACAACTTTATGTTATTAGTCTGAGAATGGTCATAAATGGAAAGTGTCAGCCTTTTGGGCTTATTATTATCAAGATCCCTAAGTATGAATACAAAAATAGCTATGGTATAGCTATTGACAATGCACTTGTTAATATTATAGAAGATTTTTGGCCTAAAAATGTATGTAAGAGAAAAAGGTACATCACATAGAATCATAATTTGGATAAAACATTTATAAAATAGATAACTCTTTTGTTTACCTATATTCAAATTTAGAGAATAATGCCAATAATGATATGTCAGAAAATGAACAAAAATCATGATTTTTCAAAAATTCTATTAAAAATGTGCCATTATTTGCTTTCCCAAGAGTCTGTGCCATTTTACTAATTTTCTACAAGGAGAAAAGCTATAAAGAATTAATAAAAATTTGAATAATATACACCATAAAAACACTTCCTATAGAAAATCACTTGAAATTCATGTAATCTAAATCTGTTTTTTATATGGCTCAAATAAGCCTAACGATTACTGTCTTATATTTGCTTTGTGATATAAGGGTATCACAGATTCCACAGACAATTACACAATAATTTCCACTTAAAATTAGTCTCCTCTATAAATTGTGATTTTTCCCTAAAAATCAGTCACTGGGGTTGATATGAGTCACAAGTAATAGAAAATTCCAATTTAACTAGTCTAAACACTGAGATAACTTATGACTTTACATTAAAAGAAATTCAGAGGTAAATTAATTCAGCAGTATACTCGCATTATCAATGACTCAGGTGTTTTGGGATTTTGTTTTAATTTTTTTTTTCGTTTTCCTTTACACCAAACTCATTTGTTGGCTTTCATTAAAAATGTATTCCATTCATGGTTACAAAATGGTCATAAATGGAACATGGACCTGCTTAAGTCAAGGCCTCCTATTTACACAAATCATGCAGGGAAGAATCCCTACATCCATATCGCAATGACTAAATCTGGATCCACACTCATTCCTAAACCAATCACTGGCAAAATAAATAAGATTACGTGATTAGTATAGATTTACTGGATTTACCCCTGACAGCAGACAGAGAGAATAGTGTCAGGATCCAGTGGGATAGATGCTTGGAACTATCAAAGTTCTATGTATAAACAAGAATCAAGGAGATTGTTATTAGATAAGCAACAAACTTATCTGTATCTGCTTCAGTGACTCAAGTAAATGCACAAAATATCAAAAATAAAGTTGATAAATACTATATTCTAAAAATAAATGCAAGAATTTGTTCCTAGTTAGTGCCAGAGTTACTGCAACAAGATTTCACTGCTTACCGCAGTTTTCTATTTGTTACTTTTTATCACTGGGTTTCTCTCGCTGGCAACAATATTAACCCACACCAGAGAAAAGTCAAGAATAAACTTCCGTCTTCATTATTATGCAATATGTATTTGAGTAGTTTTGTTATTCATATAATTTACTGATATTTATGCTTAGTTCATTATGAGCTTTTATAGGTGAGAATGCATGATTTACAATATTTACTGTGGTTCCATAATGGTTTTATTATGAAGGCACGGTTAAGGTAATAAAACCAACTCACCTTGAGAGCTTCTTACTGTCACTGAATCTTTTATTGAAATTTCTGTGGCCGTGGTAGTTAGCTCCAGTGACAAGATTCTGGGTGGTTGTAACTCACAGCAAATGAAGAGATACAATTTCCCTCTTTCCCATTGTTGTATGTGGTGGTTCCTACAACCAGATCTGAAATAACAGAGATTATTTTTTGCAGAAATATTACACACTAGTACATTTGTCCAGCTACAATGAGAAATAATTTAACAATAAAGATATGCCTTATTCTAATGGTATTTCAATAAATAAAATTCAGGTTTGCTTGTTTTATTTTTTTGTTTGTTTGTTTTTTTAATCAGTGAGTTGTACCTTTTTGGGAGACAGTTTCTTCCAAATATTATTGCCTTACCTAAGAAAGGTCAACTGTGGATAAAACTAGGTATGTAATAATATAGTTCCAATTCCCTACCAGATAAGGTGCTACAGAATTTGAAGTTCAAGAATTTCTGGTGACTGAGATGGGAAATATTATTAAGGAGCCTCAGGAATTTGGGGCCAGATAAAGAAAAGATGTAACCACAAGAAGTCATGCCACATAATGAGATTCATAGGAAGCACTCGGACAAGGTTTCATGAGAGGTGAAGACTCTCAAGTTTGACAATGGCCAGATGCTAAAACAAGGAGCCACCACCCAAGAGAGGAGGTCAAGGAAATTTTCAGGGGATGGAAGATGGTATGGACATGCCTAGGTGCTGTTGCTCAGCAGCACGGTGGGAAGTCTCTGGGTCAGAAAACTTTGAAGGGCCATATTATCTTGGAGTCTTGTAACTACCAGGCACAACTTATTAATGGGCAACAGCTGTAGGATGAAGTTTTACAGGCTATGTAAGGCAAACAAGTTCTAAATAACTCAAGAGCTCCTTGTTTGGGCTATTTTAAAAATCACTGGATATGTAAAACTTTAAGTTTGATGCTGACAGAACTTTGAGCTAATTCACCTCAATATGCAGTGAAGAAATAAACCACCTCGGGGCTAATATTCAAAGACCGTCTTTGGCTTATTTATATAACAAGTCTAATTTTATATTATAAAAGTGATTTGGAGGGTTTGTCAGTTATCTGCCAAATCTATGGTTTGAATAGTCTAACTTGTACAAGAGCAGATGTTTTAATCCGGGTTTCTGGTTACTTGTAATTAGTGACCTAGCATTTATCCAAATTGATACAGAAGGCAGTGTCTCTCAGTTTTTATGTCTAAAACTTTGAAAGATAAAATGCCCATTGTAAGACATTTTAGCAGATTCGCTTATTTAGCCAAAGTTTATGAAATGTTAATGGTAAAAAAAAAAAATTACCTACCTCCTAAGGTATTTATTAGAAAGTAATATGAACAGTATCATAGAGAAAATAATGGCCTTCTAAAAATGTCCACACCTTAATCCCCATCACCTGTGACTATGTTACCTTACTTGGAAAAAGAGAATTTGTAGATGTAATGAAGTTTGAGGAACTTGACATGAGATTACCTGAGATTATCAGATTATAAGGGGTTTTGTAAAGGAAAGAGAGAAGCAGGAGAGTCATAGAGCAGATGTGAAAAAGGAAATAAAGGTCAGAGAGAGAGAGATACTGAATAGTATGCCATTAAGGAAAGGACCATATGCCAAATCATGCAGCCTATAGATGCAGTAAAGGGTATGAAAATAGATTCACCCCTAGAGTATCCAGAAGGAACATAGCTCTGCCAGCATCTTAATTTTAGCCTATAAGACCTGTTTTAGACTTCTGATATCAGAACTGTAACATAATATATTTGCGTTGTTTTAAGCCACAAAGACTGTGGTAATTTGTTGCAGCAGCAATAGGAAACTAGTACATTATTTAGTTTTTAAATAAATGATAGACTGTACAGTAACATGACATAGTGGTTTTTAATAAGTCCATTTAAAATAGTATGACTTCAATTTTAATAGAATGTGTTTATGTGTTTCATTGATTATAAAATTATGTTCGAAAAAAGATCCACTTCATTTTTGGAATTAAAGAGCATCCAAGAAATCCTCTCAGCAATGATATGTGGATGATGCTATGGAATAAATTGTATTCTCTCCAAAAATTTATATGTTGAAGCCCTAACCCCCAGTGTGTCTGCATTTAGAAGTAGGGTCTTTGAGAACATAATTAGTACTAAGTGAGAACATAATGGCCAGGTTCTAATTCAATGTGATAGAAATGGCATCCTTTTTTTGCAGCAACAGTTGGGTCTCAATCAGTTGCCTTGGCTGAACCTTCTAGGCTCAGGTAATCCTTCTGACTGGGCATCCCCAGAAGAAGCTGGGACTACAGTTGTATTCTGCCATACCAGCTAATTTTTTTTTTTTTCTGTAGAGATGAGGTGTCACTATGTTGCCCAGGCTGGGCTCAAGCAATCCACTCACCTCAGCTTCCCAAAGTGCTAGAATTACAGACATGAAGCGCCACACCCAACTGACATGGTGTCCTTATAAGAAGAGGAAGAGGGAAGATGTAACTGTTAGTACCCACTCCACCCTCATTGCATGCCATCTGAGGTTACAGCAAGAAAGCTCCATCTGCTAGCTGTGAAGAGGGATTTCACCAGAAACCAATTGTGCCGGCACCTTGAGCTTAAACTTCCAGATTCCAAAGTTGTGATAAAATTAATTTCTGTTGTTTAAGCTACTCAGTCTGTGGTATTTTGTTATGACAGCCAAGTAGACCAATACAATCTCCAAGGAAACTAATGCATGAATAATCCTTTAATGTTTGGTTGAATCATAATCTTCATATTTTAGGCAGATTTATAATTTTTTTAAATAAGAAATTCATGATGACCACTGGGTTTCTGATGAAACACTCTCAAAAAATATACAAATCATAAAAACATTTAAAAAAATAATGACTCCTCAGATCCATCATTAAAAATCAGTAGCAATTTAAATCTCATAACATTCATTATCATTATCTAGAATTTATAATTTAATGGCCACATGTTTCTAATGAACACTTTCTCAGAAACATTGTCATTCTTTAGCCAAGTATCTTGATTCATTTTTTGTATCCTTCACCACCATTTAACTTTTTAAAAAATAACCTTGCTGTCTGCCTTACTAGGATGAAGGAGTAAGAGAAAAGATGTTTTTCTTCTCAACCATATCCCAAAAATTGGAATGCAGTGTTGTCCACAGTAGGTGCTCAATAACTATGTCTGAAGAAATAAAGTAATTAATACAAAACTTAATTAATTAATGTCTGAGTTTATACAAATATTTTTAAATCTCCTTTTCTCTTTCCTATGTAATATTTACACCTTCTTCCTTCTAATATATGAGTCTTTATTGTTATCAGAAACATGATTCACATGAGATAGGATCAGTTCCAGATTCTGGAAATCAATTAATACACAAATCTATTGACTGCAGTAGGTCATCAGGGAAGATCTAAATCTCAGAAAGTTGACATTGCAGAATCTAGTGAAGGTAACAAACAGGTTGCTGTTTTTGAGGAGACTGATCAGTAAGCAGAAGAATCAAAGGGCGTTAGATACGTACTAAAAGTAATAGTAGTTAAAAATTTTTGGACACTAACTATTTCCAAGTATTTGCAAGACCCTTTGTATGTGTGAGGTGTAATATCTGGACATTTTAAGCCATAAGGTTTTTTCTCTATACTTATTGTCCTAAGACTCCCATCTATTGGATAATTGCCATGTATTGCTTCCTATAAAGAACAGATACAGCCTAGAATAAATAAGTTAAATGGAATTCTGAATGATTTCTTTTTTAACTCAGAACAAGCAAAGAGCCTAAAATCAAAGCACATTTCACTTTCCAAGAATTTAATATGTGAAGAGATATGGATCAGTTTGCATCTGAGAGAGGAAGTGCCAAATTAGAGAGACAGCATTGAGTTTTTACTAAAGAATGCAGGGTATGGCAAAACAGCCAAGAAAAAGAAAAAATATTTTTCTGAATTGAAGGTGGAGACTTAAAGAAGGGGTGAAAAATGAAGGAGAATGAAGGAAGGAAGACCTTACTGTGAGACATACATGGCTTGCATGAGCCTTTCTGGCTTCCCCTAAAGCCAGCATTCTCCAAGGATGAGTAGAGAATTCCAGGTAAGTGGACGAATTCCAGAGCTGGAAAGCTTCTTGTGTAAACTCTGTGATTAAATGGACCCATCCTTAGATCTGTCCAGGAAACTCTGGAGACAACAACCTACACAGCAATATATATCATTTATTTGAATTTTAATTTTAAGCCTTTGAAATGGGTAGTAAACCTAGGTCTTCAGGCACAGGTGATCTCTCACCAGGAAAATAAAAAATAATGTAAACCATTCTCTACACAAACAACTTTATTCTCACTATCTGGGGAACACATTAACACCGTGCATGCACTTATACTTCCCTGGCACTTCAGTAACTTGAGTGAGAATAAAGTTATATGACATGATTCAACTTCTGAAGTATATTTGACAAAATTGTTTTTTAATTTTAGCTAGATTCTGGCTGTCAGTGGGCGAGCCATTGTGTAGGACTGTAGGAGTTACTTTTCTTAGTGGTGGCTCAGTGCATCTATATGTATCATAAGTAGAAACAGTGTAGTGAGGTTTTTGTTTTGTTTTTTTGTGGTGAGGTTTTAGCTTGATAGAGGGTAGCAGTTAGCCTCAAGGCAGTACACATAATGGAGGGGATCCAAATTTCTCACATGCCCCCATAATGGTTACTGAAGGGCTGTAATAATACATAGAATTGTTTAGGGTAGGTATAATTCAAAGTAGGTGGATCCTATAACCAGAGGCCAGGCTAGACAGCAGAGACATATGAGGGAGGAATTTCATTAGCGGCAGCTACTCAGGGGCTAGAGGCAAATATACAGTGACAAAACAAGTCAATCATTTCAGCAGAAACCAGCAAGGAAGAGGTGATAGAATGCAGATCAGCCTACTGCCTCTCACATTCTTGAAGTAATTCCAGTTTTTTAACCCCACACCCAGTGGCATAATAGAAAGTATGAATAATAGAAGAAAGAGGAGGATGAAGAAAAGGTGAGACAGCTTCGAAAAGACAGTTTTGATATCAAGATTCATTTTGAATGGATTTGTTTTAATATTGGCTGTGACTAAACATCCAAAAGAAACTATATTTTAAAGTGGAACAGGTGAAGTACTTTGAATGAACTGAGATTATTAATCTTTTCAGGTGAACTCTGAGTAGTATTTGTAAAAAAAAAAAAAAAAAATTCCAGATGGTTCTATTGCGTAGCTAAGTTTGAAACTAAAACTAATGATTTATCCAGGGTTAGTCCCAAGAGAAGAAACAATTTTAATGATGGTTGACACAATTATTTCTCACTTTCTGTCTACACACTATCCTTTGTTCCTTCCTCTCTTCCTCTTCTCCTTCTTTCCTTCATCTCTTCATTCTTTGTTTTCTTTCTTCCTCTCTTCTTTCTCCTTTCTTACTAGAGTTTTATGTAGGGTGAAGTGAATAATATGAGAGAGCAGATTATCATGGATTCTTTGAAAGAACACTTACTGCTGGGCTCGGTGGCTCAGCCTGTAATCCCACACCTTTGGGAGGCTAAGGTGAGTGGATTGCCTGAGCCCGCGGGTTCGAGACCCTCCTGGGCAGCGAGACCTCATCTCTACCTGC